>NC_062968.1:13890584-13965898 GCF_023119035.1 Salvia hispanica
GTCCGTTTCATCACAAAAGTCTCTATTTTTATGGGACGGAGAGAGTATCAAATTAAAGGTAATTTTATAAGGATTCCAACGAGTTCCTAATTGCATATGTTCGGTTATTAAATTTGATAATTTTATTTAAATTTTCTATATTTTTTATAATTAGGTTAATGTTAATACATACTCTCTTTATCCACCATTTAAATAGCCATTTTGCAATTTTGGGTTGTCCACGATTTATAGAATCATTAACTTTGTATACTCTCAATCTATTATTAAACTAATACTCTCTCCGTCCTAAGGTACTTGGGGCATTTCTTTTGGGCACGAGATCTAAGAAATTGATTTGTTAAAGGTTAAAGTGAAGAGAGGAAAGTAAGAGAGACGAAGAGAGAGTAAAGTAATAGAGGGAATGAAGTTTTTAATAAAAAAGGAAATGACTCAACTACCTTGGGACGGCGGGAGTACTAAAAATGGATCCCATAGTTCACTCACTTTCTCTCTTTACTTTTTCTTCATAAAGTCAAACAATTTCTTAAAACACATGCCGGTCAAAATGACTCTTTAAATGATGGACGGAGGGAGTACAACATAAAATGTCAATCAAATTGTGTTACATATTCAAGTTATTGATTTGACATTTTTGCTATATTGTGTTGACATCACGAGAATCATGAAACTTGTCATGTACTCCCTCTATCCTCGAATAGTAGTCCCGTTTTTCAATTTTAGTACGTCCATGAATATGAGTCTCGATTCACTTTTACAATAAATGGTAATAAGGTCTCACATTGCACTAACTCATTTCAATCACATTTAATTTAAAACCAATATATACAAGTGAGACTTATATTCCACTAAGTATTTTTGACCCACTTTTCTTAAAATTTCTTAAAATCCATACCAATCATAAATGAGACTCTTAATGGTGGACGAAGTGAGTATACGGAATGACATTAATACCCTTTTATATTAACAAATATTTTTCCACTGATACATGACACCTTTTTCAGATCATTATATTAGATCTTTAAAATCTTACAATCCAAATTTAGTACTAGTAGTTATCAATTGGGAGGGAAATAGCTAGCAGTAGATTACATCTCTATAATCAAGTCTTATGTGCTAACTTAAACCAAATTTGGATAGCGGGGTTTTAAAATCTAACGCCTAAAAAATTTACATGCGGCTTCTGTCTTTTTCTATAAATATATATTAAGGTAAAGCCATATTGGTGAATTTGTCAAATACAATTGTTATGGTAATCATGTATATTGGTCAATTCTTGATCTGAATCAATCTTTATCGAAATGGATCTGCATATTATTGAAATTAATTACTATATATTTCTTCCGTCTTACAAGAATATGCACTCTTTCTCTTTTAGTCCGTTCCACAAGAATATATACTTTTCAATTTTGGAAACTCTTTTCCCTTTAATGGGGTTGGACCCATTTTCCACTAATAATACTTTAAGTCATGTTTGGTTGTCAGGGTTCTGTCTGGGAAAGTAAGCTGATTCCTTAAATTTTAAAATCTTGTGTTTGTTTCAATTTTTTAATCAAACTGGGAAAGTAATCAGAATCCCAGAACAAGGAAAGTTAGTACAACTTTCCAGGATTCTGAATCCTAACTTTTCTTAGGTATTATTTTTCCAAGTTTTAGGATTCTTACATATTTAATGCAATATATAGCTTTATTATTATTATTATATTAATTAATGTTTCAACAATAATTTATATTATAAATCATACTTAATTTCAGTATAATAAATATTATTATTAAAATTATCATAATTATAACTATATTATAATAATATTTAATATCATGTATTATCATAGTAATAATTAATAATTTGTTAAAAAAATAAAATATAATTATATAATATAAATCATACAATAATAAATAATAATTATTATTTTATAAATTAATAATTAATCAATAAAATCGTATTGAAATTTAAAATTATAAAATTTAAAAATTATATCTTTAAATATTTTGGTTATAATAATAATAATTATATATATTTTTATAATTATTTATGACTATAATATAATACTCCATGTAACTAATAATACAATTATATTATTATATATTATGATGGATAATTCATATTTAAACTATCCATAGTAATAATAAATATAATAATGTAATTATTATCATTTATAATTAATAACTTATTAAAAAAATTTATATTATTATTCTTTTTTATAAATAAAAATAATAAAAAGTATATTTTTAGTTAGTGTTTAAATCAAATATAAAATTTAAAATCTTGATATTTTCCAAACGCAGGAAAATAAAGTTATTAAGAATCACATTCCGTGGATTCATTTTCCTGGGAATCATTTTCCTTGCAAACTTTACTTTCCCGTCAACCAAACATGGCCTAACTACTTTTCCACTCTATTTTTCTCTTACTTTATCAATTTATATTAAAATCCGTGTCGAATCTAAAGTGCATATTTTTAGGGGACGAAAGGAGTATTGCAGAAAAAGATTATGTATTTATTGCAAATGAATTTGTATTCGGTCAAGATGAAGTTGTATAATAGAAACCTATACTTTTATTTTATTCCGGAGTGAACTAATAATCTCCATTTTACTTAGTTGTATTTTATGGTATATTGTTATAGTAATCATGATTTTGTTTACTTCTCATAGTTGTTAGGATTTGAGGATTTGATTTAGTCTATATGACTATACCAGTTAGAATTTGTTTTATTTCCCAAATATCTTTCTTTTGAATGTATAGGGAATATTTGATCATAATTAAGAATGAATAAATAAAATATTATTCTCATTTTGGCGTGAAACGCCTTCCTTATTCTCATTTTTCGGCACAGTATGATACCTTACCGAAAAATTTATGTAAGATAACAGTATGAATTTTCATATACCGCGGCATACCGAAATTTGGTATGTACCGTAAAATATAAATATTTTATATTTTCAAATTATAAAATCTATTGTGAAATAAAAATATAATTATATATAATATGTTAAATATATTTATTGAATTATAAAATATATATAATATCCTACAAACTCAAATATTATATTTTCATTGATGTTGAAAGTTAAGTGTACCGCAAAAGTACGATATACCGAATTCGGTATGGTATACTGAAAATGAAGTAAGATATCGGTATGGAAATTCGTTATACTGAAAATAAGATATACCGAAGTTCGGTATACCGAAAATTTTGGTAAGGTAAATGTATAATTTTTTCACACACCGAATTTTCTGTAAGTTATTTGGTATGATGGTTTCGGTAATGTATACCATACCAACCCACCGCTATATAAAACAATCAATACCATTAGTTATGGACATATACTATATCTATATAGCATTGAAAATATATAAGTATACCAATTAGGGGGAGTGATCAATTACTAACTTATTAGCAGTCACAAATTAAGACCAAATCTCAGCCATTAGATTAGGAGATCTAGTGGTTGAAACAATGACACATGAATTATATTTTAAATTAAAAAGATTATTAAATAAACTTAAAGGGTATTAATGTCAATTCTTATACATGGTAGTTAAAATTAACCACTTTTTCTCTCCTTAAAATCATCTTAAAATTTTAAATTTACGTAACTCTTCCAATTTAAATTATTTTTCCTAAAAAAATATATCAAATCAAAGGTATATTCATAAGGATCCTAATAAGATCTCAATTGCATATGTTTTGACGATGATCGGATGATGAAATTTTATAATTTTTTATTTAAATTTTCGTATATGTTGATAATCAAATTTTATATCAATAAATGCATCAAACAATCTCAATATAATGCATGTACAATATCAATTAAACTGTGTTGATATTTTCTGTTACTTGTGTTGAGTATCTCATATCATTGTATTGATATTTGTAATGCAATATAATGATATAAAAAACCTTAAAAATTATTATGTTATAACAGAACGACTATTTTACTCATATATTGATATTTTACCTACTATTTATTGAAATACGTGAGCTTTAATCTCATCCACCATTTTAGGATCTAATGATGTAGAATTGGTCTTAGTCGTGGATTGTATACTATATGCATTTTAACCTGACCCAATTAATCAATACGTATCATTAGTTATATAAATTACACTATATAACATGAAAGTTACAAATATAAAAAGCTCAATTAATATATTTGATTTTAATTTTTAGGTATGAAATGAAGAATCTAATACTCCATATTTTAATGTGGGCATATACAATTAAGAATTCATTAGAATTCTCGTAAAATTACATTTAATTTAATAAGAATATATTTTTATAAAAAAAATAATTTAAATAGAGAAGTTACATGGAATTTAAATTAATGAGAAATTTAAGGAGAGAAAAATGGTTAATAATGCATATATATTATAATCATAAATTTTCTTTTTGTCAAAATATCATTTCAATGAATCTGAATTAAAATACAGATCTTGTATATTTTTTCCGTCCCATTAAAGTATGCTATAATGTCAAACGTAGTTTTATAATTTTAATGATACGCATGGAACTACGGTGGAATCGATCATCCCCCTTTCAACCTCACCTAGAGCCCTTCCTAGCTACTTAAGCTACACCGAGTGTTATAATTTATAACTACCGAATTATGATTTGCTTAAACTATTAAATAAACCGTGAAAAAAAGAACTTATATATAATTAACTCAAGGTGGATTACCCAATTTGATTGGAAAATAAAAGAAAGAAAAAGAAAAGAAAAGAAAAGAAAGGGAAAAAGAAGCAAGAAAGATAAATAAAAGAAAGACTACTCTTGTTGTTCTCGCCTTTTAATGCATCTCTAAAGAGTGTTAAAAATTGCTTTCTCTTATTGAATAGAAAGAAAAAATAAATAAATTGAGCGATGCAACCTTTTACCTTTAGCACGGAAAACTCCTTTTGGACCTCTATACATACATAGATAACATGCTATTGAATTTTCTTTGCTTTTCTAGTGTTTTTTCTTAAAGGGACTTTTGCATGGAGACTGTCACTTTTATAATTGTAATTTATCCCATTTAATTGTTTCTGTCAAATCTAATCACTACCCCAATATTAATTTATCATTTTTCTTTTCTCGATATTTATTCGTTGCCTTTTGATACCCTAATTTGTGGTGAATAATTTTGTATCCCCAAATGGTTGATAAATAGTTTTGTAACGTATTTTACTAATATTTTAAATCCCTTTATCCATACACAATACGTAGCAGTAAAATGGTTACTGTGTATGTGTCCTGGTCTAGTGATAAAATGATTAATATCTAAAAATAAAGATTTTAGATGCAAAACCATAGTGGCATGTAGTCTTTAATTTGTTCATTTAACTAACCGTTATTCAATAAGGGGTTTGGCATTTGCTTTGCCCTCAATATTTATATCACTTCCCATCTTCCTCGTGCCCTTTTATGAAACTAGCTAACTAGTATATATGCAACTAGTACTTATTAATTATTGGACTAATATTTATACCACCCCACCCCCTCGTGACCACCAATTAATCCAAATCTAAACCAAAGCATGCAACCTTTTATAGCAAGACCTTCTTAGACCACACACTTAGACCATGCCTTGAAATAAAAATCAAATAAATCCTTTTAAAAACACACACACGCCATATCTATGCACCCCTCTCTCTCTCTCTCTCACACACACACACACAGACATGTTGATAGGTTTGGCCATAACAATGGACAAAAGAGTGTGTGAGAGAAGAGAGAAGAGAGAAGATTGTGTTGTGATTCTTCGTTTGGTTTTTTAGTGCTAGTCGTTTAGTTAGGCAGGGAAAGCGTGCCATATTTTATTACTCATACCACACACTAACATGTGTTTGAGTGAGAGAAAATTTTAGGTTTACTAATTAATTAATAGTATTAAATATTTTATCGATATTCTGTCCAAGTGGTGTTTTTAAGCTGTCTCTCCTAGATATTCCCATAATCCCATTATATAAGCATGATTAGTGCGTTTGATTAACTTCGTATCACTATCACGTGACACTCTGCGCTTCATTTCTAAATTCCACTGCCCCCTTTAACCTTAGAATCTTCTTATCTTCTCTTTCCTCCTCCCCTCTCTCTCTCTTACAAAAATTAATTATATGTATATTTTATATATAGTATAAACTATGAATTACTTTTAAATGATAAAATTGGTGGTGAAGTATGGTGAATTGTTTTATGAGAAATGATGAGTTCTAACCATGAGATTCAAACTCAAGAAAAATAATGAATCCTCGTTGATCTTCACTAGTATGTCTATATTTTAAAATTATCTATTATTTCAATCTTTTCTAATTTATTTTGTAACGTAAAGAGTGAGGTTGGTGGGTTGGGCCCCTCCGGATCCGTTGTTTGTGATGGTTTCATATATTGATTACTAATATCTTCTCTCCTTTTTCTTTTATTTCCTATCATTTTCATTTCGATATTTAAAAAAATTGGAAAATATATAGTATAATAGTATATGTGAAATGGAACATGGTTTTAAAATTGAGAAGTAGTATCCATTTGGACCAAAAGTGAGTCCAAGAGACAATATCGGCAACAATAAACATGTCGACAGAAGAGGTTAAAATTATTGGCATATGAAACACCTCTAGATTGATGCAACATGTGAGATATATATTCCCCTCATATATACATAAATAAACGTATATTTGTGTGAGTGTGTGTGGCGTCATGTGGTCATGTAACATGAAGGAGAGGAATAAATAAACAAAAATCCAAAGAAAGTATCACGAGAAGGGCATCGATTAGTGCAGAAGAAAAACCATCAAAAATGGAGGGTTTTTCAGTCTCCATGTCAGCCGCTGCAAAAGCACAAGTGAGGGAGAAATCAATTGTGTTTGTGTGTGTGTGAATAAACTCAATTTCAAATCTATGATAAAACAATAATCTATGCAACCAAATTTTGTACAACCAAAAATTGATTTATTTGAGAAAAAAGTAATTTATTTATGCATTTAATTAAAAAGTATATACATATATATATATTGTATAGGGAACGTGCATAATATTATGGTAATTGAGCATAATTTTTTAAATTTTTTTGAACCATAAAATGTAATTAATGCATACTTTAGTTCAAATTTGAAAAATAATTGAGAAATAATTCAAATATAAAAATAAAAAATTGAAAATGAGACCAAAGACTAATAAATTGTATTTAATTTGTTAACTAACTATATTTATGATTTTATTATTTAATTAATACTATTTTGTAGCTAATATAATCTTGGTTTGGTTGTACAAAATTTGGTTGTTTATCATTACGATAAAAACTACTTTTCTTACAATTGCGTTTAAGAATAAAGGATTTTTTCTGTTTGGAATTTTTATGTCGGAAATTGAATATCTGACACTGTTTCTTCTCAAGTTTCAAAATGCACTTGCAAGACAAAATATTACATCATACATTTATTGGCCAATTTAAGATAATTGAATGGTGAATTAATTCATGCATCTCTTCTTTTCATTGAACATGATGCCCATGTTGAATCTAGAAACTCTTTACAGGCCAGAGTTGCATACATGTTAATTCCCACTGAAAATAGTCTATAAACATTGACTTTATTAGGGTTTTAATTAATGTTTTTCACCTCTAGTTATAATTAATTAACTACAATTAAGATTAACTTAGAGCTGATCCACAAAATGTATAAATTGAAAATTCAAATATAATTCGAAATTAATTTCTCAACCCAATACAAAAATGCTGTCCCGAAAATGTGGCCATTTCCCCCCACTAAGAGCATTCAAATCAATAAGGAATTCACGTTTAAAGGGAGACAAAATAATGAGGAAGAAGAAATTAATTAAAATAGGTAGGATTGTGTATAGAAAATTTGGCTTCTTAGGCAAGCCATCAAGTAACAGCAAGTTCAAGAAAGGTGATATTAGATTGTCCCACAAATTAGGCAACATAGGATTGTGAGATGAATATTGGAGAACAGCCACAAAAATTGAAAAAGATAGTTTATAATCATAAGCGTGGGGAAGTATAACATGTACATTACCTTTTGCTCATTATTATGAGTATCGCACTGCCATCATCAATATAATCAGTTTGGTATCTTGCTCAAATTATTACTCATCATTTTCCTATATTTTCACTTTACACACGACCCATTTTCACTGTCCCTACTCCTACTGTAATTCATCCAAATTTAATCACAGGCTTTTGCTTTTTGTGCCACCATGTAAAAATTGGATAACAAATTAAAATAAATAATTTTAATCTTCACCACATTCTAATCGCCTGCTAAAGTTAAAGCTAATCTGCCTAGATCGTGACTTCAACTCATTTAAATCAATGGTTTTCCCTGTTCTAGAAAAAAGTGGATACAGTAAGTATAGTAGTATTATACTCCTTCCGTCCCAGATTAAGAACCACTTTTTGCCATAAAAGTCCGTTTCAGTTTAAGAGTCACTTTTAGAATTTTCCATATTTGATCATATAATTTTACCCCATTCTCCATCAAAATTACATAAAAATATCACACTATCTACATTAAAATAAATCAAAACAAAAATCAAAAGTCAAAAGGGACACACCTTCAACCAACTCCACCATTTTACTTCATTTATTACACACTCTACCATCTCACTTCATTTATTACACACTTCAACTCTTTCTTAAAATCCGAACCATAACAATAAGTGACTTCAAATGTGGGACGGAGGGAGTAGAAAACATTTACATTACTTTTAAGTTTTAATATATCAAAGGATATTTATTTCCCATAGTATAGTTGAATTTTTGAAAGAGGTGATGGTTTAATATAATCATTTATGACTGGGCCAAGCAGAATGTACTTCAATTTCAATTCCCTCTATTTAGGGCTACAGTTTAGATTTTATTTATCTTCCTAGAATGGCTACTCCTTTCTTTCTTTTTTTTCCCTTTTTTTTTTTTTTAAATTTTGTCTCTTTTTTTTTACTATAATTATCGGAGTATATGTGACTTCCGATTTTCTTATTTTTGTGCGATTTAGATATAACGTTTGCTTTTACTTTTTGTTGATTTTTATATATTCTAAACTATTTTTGTAAGGGATGAAACTTGGAACAATATACGGTCTCAAAATTATTATGATAAACTTATAATTAAACTCAGGCAAGAACGTGTTGGTAATAAGGTTAATGTTTTTGGTTTGTTATGTCAATATTAGGAAATAAAGGTTTGGTTATAATAATGCATATTGTTAGTCTTTGATGTATTGATCATATGAAAGGTTTATGCCTTTAGTTTCTTATATAAGTAAATATAAATATATTGGTAGAAAGTTTTAAAATGAATAAATCGAAAGTGATGAGCCAGGTCAGCAAAATTAGAGCCAAATATTGCATGGTCAAAGATATATTTCTGGGCAGGAAAACAGAAGGCATATATATATAGAAAATGCATGATTGTTTTATTGAAGTTTGGAATATTTCTGAAAGAGAAGAGGAGAAGGGGAGAAGAATGAATGGAGGAGGAGAAGAAGAAAAAGAAGGAAAAAGGGAATGTCGTCACTCCAAAAATGTACAGGCTTTAAATCCCATCACGTAATTCCATACATACATACATACATATACAATTATACATCCATCTTGGGGATTCGTAAATGCGTGCCTCTCTCGCGCGCCATTAAACAACAACCACAACCCTACAAAAATACACACACTCGTTTGACGTGAACTCACTCCACTCCACTCCACCACCTTCTTCTTCTTCTTTTTCAATTTGTATTTCTATTCAAATGACTAAATAGCCCTTCATAATGATTGGGAAAAATTGCGAGGAGGAATTAATTCTGTAGGACAGAAGAAAACAAAACTATATATCCAATATTGAAACAGTGGCATATGATAGTCCAGCAAAACAGCAGTATCAGTGTTTAAAAGATGAAAAGACAAACAAAAAGAAGAAAAAAAAGTTAAATATTTTCCTGAAAAAAGGACAAGGAAAAGGGGCGCCACAGTCTTTTAATTTGTGCCACCACTCACCATAATTTCCCTTTTTTTTTTTTTCCAATAATAAACAAAAACTAGTATAACTATTAATTAAAGAGGGAGATACATAGATTGTCACGGGTTTGTGTTGAAAGACCCTTAATTATTTCACAAAATCAGACACATATTCCCCTCTCACCACTCCCCCGAGGTATAAAAATTTGCACCCCTCTCTGGCAAACTTGAAACCATTAGTCAAAATGGCTTTGATGATGGATGGTTGCGATGGCATACTCATGTCCTTAGAGTCACAGAAATCCGTTCCGGCGCCGTTCCTGACGAAGACGTACCAGCTGGTGGACGACCCCTCCACCGACCACATCGTGTCGTGGGGCGACGACGAGTCCACCTTCGTGGTGTGGCGGCCCCCGGAGTTCGCCCGCGACCTCCTCCCCAACTACTTCAAGCACAACAACTTCTCCAGCTTCGTCCGCCAGCTCAACACCTACGTATAATATGATGCCATACCACATTCATTCAATTGTGTTTTTGCAGATATTCATTTTCTCATTTTCTGTAGGGTTTCAGAAAGATCGTCCCGGACCGATGGGAGTTCGCCAACGACTTCTTCAAGAAGGGCGAGAAGCACCTCCTCTGCGAGATCCACCGCCGCAAAACGTCTCACCCCGCCTCCCCCGGATTCTTCCCCTTCTCCAGCCGCGTCAGCATATCCCCGCCTGATTCCGACGAGTCTCCTCCGCCGCCGCTGCACGCCACCGGATATCAAAACTCATTCGCCGCGCTGTCCGAAGACAACGAGCGGCTGAGGCGGAGCAACACCATGCTGATGTCGGAGCTCGCCCACATGAGGAAGCTCTACAACGACATTATCTACTTCGTGCAGAATCACGTCAAGCCTGTGGCGCCCACCAATTCCTTTCATCATTCTTCTTCTCTACTCATTGGAAACCCTAGAAAAATCCCCAATTCTATTATCAACGCTTCCTCTTCTCCCAGCAAGAGCAGCCTCACGGTAGCGCCCCACACCGAGCCACCACCACCGCCTCAGTATCGGACGAAGCTCTTCGGCGTAGCGCTCTCTTCTAAAAAGAGATTGCACCCCGAATACACCTCCGCCGCAGCCGCCACCACCAACAAGACAAGGTTGGTTCTTGAAAAGGGCGATTTAGGATTCAATCTCATGCCTCCTTCTCCATGAAAAAAAGGTGTTTTTGTTTTGTTAGTTGGTGAATGCGTGAGTGTGTGTAAATAACCGCATTGATGCAGATGGGTTTTGCTTAGAGTTGAGAGATTAATTAATTACGACGATCGATCATCATACTTTTTCTTTTTTGTTTAATTTGAAAGTTTGAAATTAGGGTGATGATTGGATCTCAACTCTTGTATGTTTGTCTGGGACAGATTAATTAATGCTACAGCCTGAAACTGAAACTTATCTTTTTTATCAGTTGGAGTGAGAGGAAAACTCAGACAGCCTACAGCCTGGGGCAAAATTTCTTGTATTTTTGTTTTCTGGGACTTGTCTGATCAATGCATTAATGTATCATACGTACTTGTATGACCCTATAAAATTGTTTTAACTTAAATATAACTTTGGATTTTCACAAAATTTCCTTCCAACTGCATTATTGACATATGCTATATATAAATAAATAAGGTTCTCGATTATCTGAAACTGCTGTGTCTGTCACACGCAAACAAACACACAGATGTGAACAAAAAAACGAATGTTGTATTTGTGTAAATATAGGTAGTAGAGATGGTGCTTTGATTTATTACATGAAAGCGAAATGTGGCTTCAAACACACCCAAAATTGTTGTTTCTAATGTTCCTGTCATCGCCACTTATGTACATCTATGATTCTATATATATGTTTGTTTGAATCAACACAACACAGCTTAATTCATTTTAAATCCTATTATTTTCTCCCCCTCTCCTTTTCTCTCACTGAAAATGGTTAAGCCTTTTCCGTTGTTAGCCCGTGTTATTTTGAATTTTGTATGGGTATTTTGTTTGTTGCTTTCTCAATAATAGTACGAGGGCAAAGTTTCAATGGAAAGTTTGACCGAGTATTTTGCTTTGCACACCTTTTAATTACTTTTTCTTGACTACTAATACTCTATCATAGTGTAAATTTCTACAGTCCGTCTTACAAAAGAAAAAATAGAGGTGCTTTTAACTTGGGAAATTGGTCTCTAAAACCATGAACTTTGCCTAAAATTTGGTATATCTCATGAACTTTGAAATTGGTATATAATATCACGAACTTTGCATTTTGTTTGGTATTTCCCACGGCATGTTTATTACTATATTTGACTAACTTACGAGGCTTTTATCATACTTGACACAATTAAATCAACGTGGTTTTCAACGTGACTTTTTATGCTACATGTTATGAACTTAAAAAGTGGTTTCAAATATTATAAAACATATCACGGTTGCCTATATTAAATAAGATTTTGATGAAAATATCTTATTTGAGTGAGTTTGGGAAATACCAAACAAAATGCAAAGTTCGTGATATTTTGTACCAATTTCAAAGTTCATGAGAAATACCAAATTTTAGGCAAAGTTTATGGTTTTAGAGACCCATTTCCCTTTTAACTTTGCATAAATTGAGGTTATGCTACTACTGTACTAAATAATTAATACTAGTTGAAACTTGAAACTTCTTTAAACTAATTAACAAGTGATAAAGAAATAGTTAAGGTAAGAAAAACTTGGAAGTGCAATGATATGGTCTCACAAACTACCAATTTAAAGAAAAATGAAAAGATAATAAAGCCCTAAACCCTAGCTATGTCTACACCTAAGTATTCTCTTTCTACAAATCAACTTTGGTGTAATTCTTCAAGGACCTTTTTCTTGTTTTTTCCTGTGAGACTTGGCACGTGACAAGAAGTTGCACACGTGCACTATGTACAAAATACGACTACTATGGAGAGAGAGAGAGAGAGAGAGCACAAATGAAAAGGACAAGGGTGGAATTTTTTAATTTAATTTTTAATTAAAAAGTAAAGAGTCTACGGATGATGGGGATTGAGGGGAGGAAGGTATACTTTAGAAAGATGAATGTTTTCATGTTGCTTAACAGCCCAGATTTTTGAAAGTTGGGAAAGAAAAAGGGTGTAATTTTGTATTGTTAGATTTCTTCTTGTTTTAGTCTTTTTAGTGCACTTTATTGACATTTATTTGGTAACGCTTTATTGACAGTTTAAAACATTGATATAAAAAATGAAAATATTAGAACTTTACATCTATGCATGTAGACCTAAAGTTTTTTACAATTTTTTTTAGCTCAAAGACCTTTGCTTTAATGGAAGGTTCAAAATTCTTATCAATCATCGTCTTTTTCCTTTGAGTTTTCAACAAATTTGATTGTATGATTAGTTTACTCATTAAAATAATGCCTTATTATATAATTAGTGCTTAACTATGTTATTTTTATATTTACTTTGTATCATGATTACATGAGGTATATATGTACGTGATATAAAACATCTGGCTAAAAAGTGTCGCGTTGTTGAATTTGGAGGGCTATTTAATCTGTTTTAATTATATATCTTGGAAGAAAATAGGTTTTCTTCTTAAATAAAATAATTACCGAAGTATGTAAGTAGGAGTACTTATGAAGATGATTTCCTTAATGAAGTATATATGTGTCTTACGCAAAAAAGTGTATTGCACACAGCACACGTAAATTAATAACTTATATTAGAGGTAAGGGAATTAACACACTCAAAAGATGAATTAGAGAATATGATGCTTGAAATCAAATATATGGATTTCTTTTAGTTTTATGCTCCAATTGCTGTATTTGATGTGCACAGGCTTATGTTCTTTTCAAACTAGATAATTAGTTTATGTATTGTAACGAACGTAAGATTTAAAATTTTAGAATATTAATTTCTTACAATAGTGGATGCCATAATATTAAAAAAAATAAAGAATAATAGTATTGGTTTTTATTTCTTATGTCATGGATGGTTCTTAAGGAAATAAAGTTCTTTTATTATGTGTTTCATGGTAGTCTTGACTCTTGCATTTTATTTGACATGTAACGGAGTATAGAATAACGGTGTACGTTACTTGAATTAGAATGCAGCCAACATTTGGTATTGAAACTGAATGCTGCTTAACAAAACCAAATTTTCTTTTTTGAATATGGAAAAAATAATTAAAAAAATGTTTTTAAGAAGTCGTTGCAGGCCCCGTATATGTGAATCATCATAACCAAATAATTAAGAGAGAATTCCGAAGCAGGAAAACTATGCATTATTAGATACTCTAACAACCTTGGAGAATCATTCTAGTAGTACTACTTTTTAAATTCATTTTAAATATCAATATTCATATTTTAGGAATCTCCATGCGTCACATCATTTATCTAGAGGTTTGTAATTTTATGTCTCATGCATGTCATCACTCCTTAAACTGATACTACATCATTTCAAAACCATCATATCTTCATTATAAAGCAAGCATCATATTATCTTCAATAACAATTAAGGAGAACATAAATAAATAACAATCATTAATAATTTAATGTTTTTTACGATTGTACACAGTACAATGTATACAAATAATTATTAGTATTTTTAATTACGATTTAGTAATATAGATGATAATCTGTTGTTAGAATAACAATCTAATTACATTGTAATTACTACATAATGATATATTGTACTTCTATGTAATGATAGTAGTGTTTTATTGATGATAACCCGTAAGCAAGATGCTCAAATCAAAATTGACTCAAGATATGATGATATGAAAGCAAACTATTTTTATCCAATAATAAAAATGTTATTAAGTGTGAAATGAATTTCTAGATCATCATTATAAAATGATTGTTATCCACATCTGAGAAAATCTTCTAAATATTCATATAGAGGAAAAGCCTGGCCCGCTAAATCTAAGTGCGTTGCATTGCTCATCTATCGGCCCATATTATGAGTAAACAATTAATTATTATGATGGGCTTGGGCCATTAGAGGATATCGATTGGAATGGAAGCCCAAGTAATTTCTAAGTATCTAACGAGTATAGTATTTTTTTTTCGCTTCACATATATTCTATCATATTCAGTCAGTACCAGGTTTCCATGCAATATTTTTGTAATTTTCTGTGGTACTGTATAATTACTATATTTATGATTTTTATTTGATCTCTTTATTATACTTATTTGTTTATTTATTCAATATTGTGAATATTTATGTAATAATTATATATCAAATATGCATTTTATGGGAAAAAATTGTGATAAATCGTGCTTCCCACTATTTATTTTACAGACGTGATCAACTCAGTCGAGGTGTACAATTGATCAGCCACAGGGGGAGCATAAAACCTACGGAGTACAAGATTGTTAGAGCATATGAAACTAATTCAAAAAGTCGAATATATATTATGAATATGAAACTAGCAGCCATAATCAAATTGTGAATCGTTCTTCCCTTTTCTACGTTGATCTCAAGTTTTTGCTATTCCGGTCTTGTTATTCGATATCTAAAATACTGCATTATGTACATCTCTTCTCTTGCCTATAATAGTATTTTTAAGAGTTTTTACTTGTGAGATTAGAGTACTATTTATTTCCATCTTTGAAATCACATGAACTATACTATGAGCTCGAAATGATTTATCACCTACAAGGTTCAAAATTATCGATATAGAAAAATAATGTAATTACAAGGCCAAACTATTATTTAAAATTTTATCGTCATTTTTTGCATGTTCTAAACATTGAATTTTGTTCTTATTTTATGATTTATATCTGTAATTGTGTACTAAGTACATACTCCACGTTAAAGGAGGATCCTTAAAATATAGTAAATGTTTAGGTTAATTTCGTTAGTTATAGCTCGATTAACTTGGCTAATTCGAAAATTTAATGTTTAGTGTTAAAATTGTAAATTTCTAATGTATTTAAATTCAACTTGGTTAGTAGTACATGCCTAATTAGAACCCATTTAATTTGCACACACCTCAATAACCAAGAAAAATTGACACAAAATCAGATTGTGATTGGTCTGAGGCTCTGAGCAAGAATTGAACAATTTACATTTCTGATTATTCTGGCGGTGTAGTTCCTTCAAAGTTCAAATTAGTGAATGAATGGAAAATATTGGATGTAAAAAAAACAGTAACCAAAATCGCGTTGAAACAAAAATGCAGCACTAAAATTGGGCCCACAATTATGATAGCTACCTTATTAAATTCGAACTGCAATTTCCAATGACAGAGGAAGGCTGTGGAAATCTGAATTAAAATACAAATAGTGATTAAAAAATGAAATTTATAGTATATGGCTTGAGATAGATATAATAAAAAAAATAGAAGGTGGGGTGGGATAAGATAAGGGGATAATGCAAAGTAAAAAAAAAAACCCACCCAACAACAAAATCTCTCTCCTCTCTGGATTCTTTTATCCAATCGAACCTCTTCCCTGCAGATAACATGTCCCTTTATTCATCATGTTTTGTTCACTTGACTAATTTGCGTCTAATCTTTACAAATGTAAATCTTTTCTATTCCACGATAAATTTCTCATATTTTATTTTGAGTACGTTGCATAAAACATGATCAAAAATAGTTCAAACTACCATGATTCAATAGGAAAAACATTAATAAAATGATTATAAATCATATATGGACGCCAAGATGAAGACACGAATAGAAATATAGAATAATTATACATTAAGAAGGATTGAAAAAAAATCATCATTAGTAGTACCTTGTTTTCGTGGTAGTTGAGTTAAGAAATTAATATATTGGTGGGTGGTACCTTTTGCTACATAGTTTGGACGGTGCTTGAAATCAGGGTGCGGGTGTGGTGATGCTGGACAGCAGGCAGGCAGCCCTCAAAACCAACACATGCTTCTTCTTGTTCATTTTATGATAAATAATTATAGTATAATAAAGAGAAAATACTAACTATGTAGTATGAAATTGCATTATGTATTTCGACAAACAGAATTAGAAAGAACTAGTACTCTCTGAAAATTCATTTTGTGTTTTTTTATTTTATTAAACTGAAAGTATAAGTAATACTCACCGTCCCAATTAAGTTAGGGCAAACTTATTGGGTATAGAGATAAAGAAATTATAACGAATAAACTAAATGAAAATAAATTAAAATATGAGAGAGAAAAATATAGAAGAAATAAGCGAACTTTAAATAGGTGATGAAACAAAGTAAGAAAAAGTAATTAAATATTTTATTTTTTATCAAAAAAGAAAATAATTCAACTTTGTTGACATGCCAAAAAAAATTATGACCAGATGGAGTGAGTATTTCCTTTTGTAAAAAAATAATTTTATTTGCAAAAAATTATGAGTTTTAACTAAAAAGAAGAGAGAAGATGAACTAGATAAAATATGCCAGTAAAGGAGGAAAATGGTGAGAAATTTCTATAAATAGATACGTGATTAATTTTAGTTAATGCACCAAATTTAAAAAAAATAAGATTATGAGTAAATAGTTAGAAATCACAAATTTGAGTTCTGTGACTAGTTTTTGTCGGACTAGATGTTTTATGAGAAACGCTAGAATTTTCTGTCTACTAATAATCTACAAAGTTGTACACTTGTACTAGTATTTATGAAGGGCAATGCAGTGAATTGGTAACGGGAAGCTGATTCATGCATTGTCTATATAAGGATAAATTATTTTAGCATGAAATCCATATATGTCCAAATTTATAAGAACGTTCTCTGTATGTTGGGGGTTAGTAATATTTCATGTACACAACGGCGATTTAGCATATTATTTTATTTAATTATTATTATTTCAGAATTTGTGGGTCCCTTTATCGATAATGACTAATGGATGAGTCACATGCCGCTCGACCACACCTCTTAATTTAATAACAACTTACTCATGTATTCTACATATACAAAATACTATGATAATTACTACCGTTCATAAAATTACTCTTATATTTAACCACACGCACATAGTAATATGTATATACTCCCTCCAATCCACAAATAAATATAAGAATTAATTTATACTACTACTTTCATTTTGGAGTAAATATAAGAATTAATGTATACGACTCCTACTACTTTGATTAAGGAAAGGGTGGCCGAGCTAATATATACTCCCCTCGATTCACAAATAAAAGACGCATTTAATCATTTTAGAAAAATTTTACATTCCATTAACTCATTCTTCATATTTTATTATAAATTAATATATAAAAAAATTAACTTCTAGCAATTTTTTTTAATTATTTTTATATAAGGTCAAATAAATTTTTAAATTCGTGTTAAGTTTAAACGCATCTTTTATTTATAAATGGAAGGAGTATTAGTCTAGACTCTAGAGTTATGTTCTTAAAAACCGTTGCATGAATTTCTTTTCTGGTTGTGTGATCTAATATCACGTAGGAAAAGTAGTGTCACAATTATTTGTATGATTGATTATATTTTACGTAGTAAATCTGTTTTGAGATACAATTAGTAAATTTGTCACTTGCAAAACGTTATTCTACGGGAATTATTATATCACTTGTTTTATTTAAATACTCATTATTCTCATTAATTTGATTGAAATATGCAAGCCTTCAAGTTTTATAGCAGCCCGGGAGACTTAATCTCGACTACATTCCTCTACATATACACACACTCAATGACTCAATATATAATTTTTCTCAACATACAAAATAAATATTAGTACCTTTTCAGAAGTACGGCGGAGTATTAAATAGTCATAGAAAAAAGAAAATTACTCCCATTGTCCCACTATAAATGAAACGTTTTTCTTTTTGAGTTGTCCCATTAAAAATGAAACGTTTCTTAAAATAGAAATAATTTTATCTCTACTTTTTCCACTCTCTTACTTCACTCTCTCTTCTTTAACTCACAAAACAACACTACATAAAATCTTGTGCCGAAAAGCAAACATTTCATATATATTGGGACGAAGGGAGTATATGATTAGTTGCTAATATGTCTGTATTTGTTTAGACAATGAATACTGTTAAGTGTTAACTAATCAATCAAAGAATTTAATAGGAGTATAGGAGTTAGAAAAAAAAATGATTGAAACATTCAAAAGAAGCGAACCTATAGAAGTGGACGCAGGAAATAGTACGACTAAGGATATCGATTTAACCATATTAATGTACTGGATGAAGTAACGACTGTCCCTGAAAATTTGTCCTATTTTTCTATATTTGTCCATCTCTCAAAATTTGTCTGATTTTATTTTTTACTATTTTTGGTAGTGAATCTCATATTTCATTAACTCATTCTTACTCATATTTTATTATAAAACTACTCCCCAGTCAATTTTGCGCATCCATTTTATAAAAATGATAAAAAATAATTAAAGTGGAGAAATGGTAAAGTAAAAGAGAGAATAATGTTTAGAAGACTCTTGTCAACATTATTCTCTCTCTTACTTTACCATTTCTCCCCTTTAACTATTTTTTATTATTTTTATAAAATGGGTGCACAAAAATGACCGGGACTCCTAATCGCGGACGGAGGGAGTAATATATAAAAGTAGGACCTACAATCCACTAACATTTTCAACTCACTTTCCATTATATTTCTTAAAACTCGTGTCGGATCAAAGTGGGACAAATTTTGGAGGACAGGGGTAGTAATTTCTAAAACAAAAATATATACTCGTATGATTTTAATAGTTTGAGTCCCTATTTACAACTAAATCTTGTATTTTTGTAAAGATCAAATGACTGTGAGAGATTTCACATAGCACACTTATATCTTATATTCATACTATCTCTTATGCAAGTATAATCAGTCATGTACATATTATGCATATCATATTGTTATAATTACAGTAACTTGGACATCAAAGTCTGAGCAATCCCTGTCAGAAATGATGAACCGACATTAAAATAAAACTTCTTCGTATATCTATATAATTTTGTTTGTAGAATTTTGCTTACTTTAGTCGTAATATCAAAAAAAAAAAAAAATCAACAAGTTTACGCGTGAAATGGAGATAAAATGAATATCTTGATTCATAATCCTAATGATTACAATCTTATGGTTATGACGAAGTTGGATTATTAAGGCCTAAGGGGCAAATAAGTTGAAGGCAACGGCGGATCTAGGGGGCAAGAGGGGGCGATTACCCCTCTATGGCGATCCGCTATCATGGACTTGGATGTGATTTTTCCATTGCCCCCCTTCAATATCTTCCGACGTCGCCCCTTTTCCTCCATTAGCTTTCGTTAAATTTTATTTTACCCCTTCTGTTATAGGATCCTAGATCCGCCTTGAAGCAATGGTTGATTATAATGTTTTTTTAAGAAAGTACAGTATGTTAAATTATCAACACACAAAGTGGAATATCTATTTTATTTTATTATGAAGTAGTATAGTACTCCCTCCGTTCCATAGTAATAGAGTCATTTTGCCATTATGGTACGTTCCTTAGTAATAGAGTCATTTCCTTTTTAACAAAAGTCAACACATTTTTCCACACCTAGCTACTTTACTCTCTCTTACTTAATTATATGTTCATCTCTCTACTTTTTTCATTTTCTACTTTACTCTTTCTTTACTTAACTCACCTAATACAATTTTTCTTAATTTTCGTGCCAAAAAGAAACGTCTCTACTGTTATAGAATGGATGGAGTATATTTTATTTAGTTTTTCACGTGAAAGAGAATGTACATAATGGGAAAAAGAATGTATAAAAATACTTCGAGGATATATTAGTCTAAAAAATTGTTGAAAAAGTTCAAAAGTGTCTCAAATATGCAAAATACACGCAAAGTTTGGCGAGTTTCACGGTAATTTCTTTTCAGAGACTGCAAAATTTCAATCTTAAAAGTTCATGTCGTAGTTTATTCAATGAAAAATTGGGTTAAAGGCCTGACCCAACTAAATCCGTCACAGATCATATTTAAGGACGAATCACAAATTATTCATAGAACTAATCACGTTGGTATTTTCGTTCTCACATTATATTAGGGAGAGAGTATACTAGCGGTAGTAAATAGTACTCCCTCCTTCCTAAAATAAGTGACTTGTATTCCTTTTTGGGGTGTCCCACTATAAGTGACCTATTTCCATTTTTAGTAAAAAGTCATCTCTCTTACTTTATTCTCCACCTACTTTATTCTCTCTTCTCTCCTCTACTTTTCCCTCTCTCATACTTTACTCTCTCCACTTTAACTTATTTAAATACCATTCATTAAATCCCGTGTTCAAAAGAAGTAGGTCACTTATCTTGGAACGGAGGGAGTAAGTGGGGTTAGTATTTAATTAGCACATGAAACAGTTGTTGCAGTCATAATCTGATCTGCCTCGATTAGTGTGCCCACCCCCTAATTTGTTTGAATCCTATATTCATTTCAATTTTATACCTAGCTTCCGAACCTTCCAGAATATATTTATTTTCTTAACTAATTACCTATATATCTGTCATTTAATATCACCCTAATTCCCATGTGTATCCATTTCTAATTATATATCTCCACATTTTTTATGACAAGTAGCACCCAAGCCAAGATCATTTTCAGGTCTCCACAATTTACACCCTCAACAATGCATCATGCTCATTACCTATTTAAAACTATACGTGTATTTTAATTAATTAAAGAGGAACGGGGTGCGGTTTCTGACGCCCCTCATGTGAGTGGGGTTTTAGGGGTTTTTTTTTTTCTTTTTCTAATTTAAAAAAAAAAGGTAGTAAAATTTAAGCAAAAGATAAACTGATGAAAGTTAGAGACTCATCAATTATATATGTATAAATATTGGTGTATATGTACACAGCTCGTATACCAAAATCACTTATGACAACCCTGGAACAGTTGGTAGATTAGATCTCTGCCATTGGTGCTGTGGGCCTATTTCTACGATAATGTAAAATACACATATACGCGTAGTAATATTACTATCACAAAGAGAAAGGAAATCAAGATGAGAAAATCCAATCTGAAACCATTGTTTTTCAAAAGTAAAAAATATAAAAAATTATTAAAATGGTTATTATTCAGAAAATTTAAGTCAGTTGAATATCAAAATATGTTAATAATTACTGCTGTGTTCAAAACAATTTATAAGAGGTTAGAAAATCATAGGAACCAAAAAATTAAGTAATTAAAAATAAGTATGAGAAAATAATTTCTCTAAACAATGTTGGATGACCGAAATCTATCGTATAACATATATAGCGTAGCAACTATTTTGGTTTTTCAGTTCGGTTTGCAAACACCGTTGAATTTAAAGTCATTTCGACACATAAAACATTTGTAGAACACATTTTGGACTTCGTCGGCGACTACTGACAAAAGTTCGAATGCTAAGGTTGATTAAGTAACGTGATTAACAAGTTTAAGTTACGTGATTACTTAACAATTAGCATGTACCGTAGCGGCCCACATAAATTATGTCAAAGCTAATTTAGATGATGCTTTCAACGCGTCAATAAAATAATACTACTAGACTCGAATATCTGACACATAGGGGGCGAAGATTGTTTCAATTATTTCCCAAAAACATAAAAAAATAAACAAGTTGATTTCGCACAAAGGAGGGGAAAAAAGAAAAGAGCACCAACTTTATGATAATTGACATTATTTAAAATAAAAGCATTTGTATATCGGAATAATTTGAGTATATAATTAATTTTCCAATAGTGAACCACTTGGTTATATATATGGCTTTTGGAGTGGGTGAATTAGCCTGTTCCCGATATCGATCATCACTATTTTATTCGACCTAATTCTTCTGCAAATCTTCTGATAAAACTCTCACTCCACTCCCTCTTCTCTTCTCCTTACCCATCCCTCCATTCATTCTTCCCCATAATTCACAACATATTTCCATTTCTTATATATACATTGAGTGAGAGTGATGGACATCGACTTGATGAAGAACGGCGGCGGCGAAGATGAAATGGATTTGATGCTGATGCAGATGGAGAAGCTCCCGGACTTATCGGGGGCCTACGCCGACGTCACCGAGCTTCCCATAATCGACTTCCAAAATCAGGTCAACAACAGCTTTCAAAACCTAAATTCATCTTCCTCTTCTTCCCCGCCGCCGCAGCTGGCGAGCACGATATCGTTTGCGGGGGAGGCGGCGCAGAAGAGGAGCTCGATGGCGGCGATGAGGGAGATGATATTCCGGATAGCGGCAATGCAGCCGATCCACATCGACCCGGAGTCGGTGAGGCCGCCCAAGCGGCGGAACGTCAGGATATCGACGGACCCGCAGAGCGTGGCGGCGCGCCACCGCCGGGAGAGGATCAGCGAGCGGATCAGGATCCTGCAGAGACTGGTTCCCGGCGGGACCAAGATGGACACGGCGTCGATGCTGGATGAGGCCATCCACTACGTCAAATTCTTGAAGAATCAGGTGCAGTCGCTCGAGCGGGTCGCCGCCAATCGCCCCGCCCCGCCTCCCGGGATGGGCTTCCCGGTGCCCATGACGAGCGGGAGCTATTTCGCCGTGCCGGGAAAGGGCTACCATCATCCAACGGCCGCAAACGTTCAGCATCTCTGAGTTTGATTTTAATTTCTAATTAATTTGCTTAATTGTTGTAAAGAAAGAGGCCTCTTTCGGTATGGTTGCCAAATTATGTGTCATGCATGTGAAATAATACTAGTGCAATCTTTGGCATCGACTATTCTATTAATCGGAATTGTAGTATTTTATTGGTGTCTCCTTAAATATAGCAAGGTATGGGGAAATTATGTAGCGAGGAGAAATGAAATGGTGGTTAAGTGGAATCTGATTTTCAGTGTAGTTATCTTTAAGTAGAAAGGAATCGACACTGATTATTAGGCTGGGGTTTTACAGCCCATGTGCAAACTATCTCCAACCAGTATTGTTTATCACGTAACGAAAAATCTATCTAGCTAGAGAGAGAGAGAGGGTGAGGAGAGAGAGAAGCAATCATGGAGTAGCATTAAAAGAGATGAGGAGAGGGACCAGTAGTGCAAAACTTGGTTTGGAGGATTTTTCATTGGCAGAAAAAAGGTCAACTAGGTAGGAAATTATACTCACACACACACACACACACATATATGCTCCTTAAACTGCTAACTTGTAGGTCATGCTATGTATAATTTGAGCAAACTCTGATCAGTTTCTGCCTGCATCGATCACAATTCACACCCATTTCAATTTAGAAATTTATTACTTTGTGACAACGGTTTGACATACTAGAGGCATAATTGCTTTAACTTGAATTGATATGTTGGGAAGACTAGTCTTAGGAAGTTAATTAGTCGATTTAAAATTCTTCGTTCTAAGTCTTGTTCATACGGCAATGTGAAGTTAGCATTGGTAATCTCTTGATTTGTACGAGTTGTTGTGGCATGAATTGTGATATGGTTCTTGAGGCTCGTTACTAATATTGGAAAACAAATGTGTTTGCTTGTTTGAGAGTGAGCAAGACTTATGTTTGGGGATGTAATGTGAATCACCTTTGCATGATTTTCCTCCTTAATTTTATGTAATTGTTTTGTGTATAAATTTATATCACTATCTCATTAGGGTGACCTAAATTTATATGTTAAATAACACCAATATAATGTCTCTATTAATCTAAGTCCGTCTCTCCACGTATGATTGACCAACTGGTGTGCTTTGTGTGAAATGACCTAATGAAGGAATGAATATTTCCGAAATCAAACGTCTCGGGTTAAAAATTCACCAATATATATCTGCAAAAGTGTGAATTTGTATTGCATAAAGTTCCCAATCTTATATGAATCGCAAATTCTATTATCCAAAGAAGTAACTTTACCAAGTGAGCATTGAAAATAAGGGTTACTTGTTCATATCGCAAATTTATAATTAACTAAATAATGCCACCAGTGTTAATATAAAGAATGAACATGGAAGGACTGCGCAACATCCTGCATTGGTTGATGGTAAACTATTAGAGTGGGCAACTACATCTAACAGAGTTGACCGATCAATTAAGAAAAATAGTTCATCAATAGAGATTATGTTTGATGAAAGTTATGAATACCAAGTCCTTGTCACTTTAATAAACAATATGGGACACAAAAATCAAGATTTACTCAGCAACCAGTGAAAGACAATGTGAATGTCACATTACCTTTTAAAGTAGAATAACACGTGGAAAAGATATAACTATAAATGATTATTTATGTCTATTAAAATTATCTTTAATCGTCATTAAAAAAACAAACAAACAAACAAGCAAACATACTATACAAGTGTACAACAGTCGATGATGAGTTGCAAAATGACTAATCTTGTGAGAATATAATATCCTAATTAAAGGATTCGAAAGAAGCAACGATGTATCAAGAATCGTTGAAAAAAATAGAATGTGAAAAATGAAAAGGAACAATAACATAACTTATAATATAATTAACACATTTATATGAATAAATAAAAAAGGATGAATTGATGGAAAAGCTTAGTAATATGGTAATAGTAGCAATAATTGTGTAAATTAGGTGGCATGGGTGTGCCCCATAGTCATAGGAGGAGCTCGTGCGAATATCAATGCCAAAATCTAAATTGCAAGCATCAAAATGCCAAGTGTATGAAAGTGTAAATCATGAGCATTCCACGTGATCGTCTGACATAGTGCGGTGGTATCATACAACCATCACCACAGCCCTCTCACGTGAACTTTCTCCTACGTGTCACTCCACCTCAGCATCTCCATCTCTTAGTCACTACGCTCTTAATCAGGATTTTCAATACTATTACCCATTTACTTCATTTAAGGGCGTTCACAACAGAAGAATGGGGGGAGTCGCGCCAATCTAAGGAAACGCGGTGCGTCTCCCTCCATTATAGGTAGTGGCGTATCTAGAATTTTTGATTTGGTGTTACAAATTGCACGATCCATAGTTATGATATAAATAAAATAACATTGAATATAACAATAATTTAATTAGTAAGAACTTTTTTATATGATCAAGTACGAGTTGTACTACAAATAATATTAGACATAAAATGTTAAAATTGAGAAATTTAATATTAAAAAATAAAACAATAAAAATTTAATAATTTTTTTATTTGAAGTACGAGTTACATTACTTAGAGTATAATATAATAAATAAATAACAAAGCATAATAGGGCAAATCAAAATAATTGAAGCATAGTAACCAATCCTAATAATGTCTAGAGAAAAAAATAGGAGTGCTAATTATTACCTAACTGAAAAATTAATTACTATTAGCATATTACAAAAACAAAAATGTGAGAAGGAGTACAAATAATTGGCTAAGTGCAAAACAAAAATGAAAATGTGAGTACAGAAATTAAAAAGTATTCAAACATAATTAAAAACAATGAAAAGAAGAATAATGACGGAGCAGTTTATAGACAATATCAGTGAGTTTCCACTACCAATGTTTTAAGTAAACTTACACTAAAAATAATACTCCAATATTATACATTTTGGGGATACAGTTATACCCCCTTGTTCCCACTTATATACGCCACTGATTGTAGGTGTCTTGGTCGGGAATGGGGAGGGGTAGCGACGAGTCCGGGGCCAGGGTATGGGCGTCGGGAGACGCACGGCTGCTAGCGACACTGTTGTGAGTGGCAAGGCCGTGCTGGAAAGGGGGGTGGTCTTCGGGGGTGGGTAGGTTTCTCAATTTTATTTTTTGAATTAATTCAAAAATCCTATAAATACACCCTCGTCACCACTTCTTCATTCTTTCACGTCATCTCTGCCGATCCATATCCTTCTCCCTTTCTAACCCATGACCTTTTTAACAATCTCGATCTCCGCTAGGAGATTTAGGATTTGTGATTTTATTTTATTAACTATTCAGTACTTTTGTGTTATATTGCCCCTATTTCAGTTTTAAAAGAAAAAAACGAATAGTGTTTCTTAAATGTTTTACCAACTAAATTGTGTTTTATCAGTCTCATTAGAAATTTTAAGATTTAGTGAAACTTTCATTAATAGGAACATTGAAAGTACTACCTTAGTTCAAAAAGAATAGTCTTAATAGTAAAAGACACAAATTTTAATGCAAAATTAGAAAGTAAAAGAGAAACAATGATACAAATATTTATTAATGAAAAAATTGAGAAAAACTTATGATTAATCGATAGAAGTAGTACATAAATAGCTCAACTTTGAAAATATAAAAATGTGAATTTGATGGATTTGTAAAGATGACTCGAAATCTAAAAAAAAAAAAAGTTGAAATTACTGATAGCTCATGTTTGGTTGGCGGGAAAGTAAAGTTGACAGGGAAAATGATTCCTAGGAAAATGAATCCCGAGAATATGATTCCTAGTAACTTTACTTTCCCGTATTTGGAAAATATCAAGATTTTAAATTTTATAGTATTTGATTTAAAACCAAACTAAAAATATACTTATTATTTTCTATTTATAAAATATAATAATAATATAAAATTTTTAATAAATTATTGATTACAAATGATAATAATTATACTATTATTTTTATCATTATGATGGATAGTTTAATCATATATAAATAATATAATTGTAATTAGTTACATGAAGTATTATATTTATAAATGATTATGATAATAAGTATAATAATAATAATTATATTATTATTATTATTATTATTATTATTATTATTTATGGATATTATAATTAAATAGTTTTATAATATAAATTTCATTATGATTTTTTTGTTTAATTATTAATTCATATAATAATAATATTGTTATATATTATTGCATAAATTATATTTTAATAAAAATTATATACAAATATTATAATAATATAGTTATAATTATGATAATTTAAATTATAGTTATTTATTATGTTGAAATTAAGTATGATTTATAATTTTAAATAATTTTTAAAACATTGTAAATGATGATGATGATGATGATGAAAATAATAATAATAATAATAATAATAATAATAATAATAATAATAATAATAATAATAATAATAATAATAAAATTGTACTCCCTCCGTCCCAAGGAAGATGACCCCTTCCTTGGGCGGCACGGGATTTTATGCAACTTTATTTTGTGTGTTAAGTGGAGAGAGTAAAGTAAGAGAGAGAGAATAAAGTAGAGATAAAGGGATTTCCATTTTAAGTAATGGGTCATCTTAATTAAGACAAACCAAAAGGGAAAGTGGGTCATCTTCAATTGGACGGAGGGTGTATTAAATATGTAAGAATCCTGAAACTGGGAAAAAGAATACCTATGAAAAGTTAGGATTTTGAATTCTGGAAAGTTGTACTAACTTTCCTTATTCTCGAAATCTGATTACTTTCCCAGTTTGATTAAAAACTGAAACAAACACAGGAATTTAAAATTTAAGGAATCAGATTACTTTCCCATACAGAATCCTGACAACTATGAGTTACTAATGAAATCGTGGATAACTATTGGCAAATACATTATTAAAATACTACTAGCAGATTTACTGCTAGAGTACTACTCCCTCAGTTCCTGAAAAATATGAACTATTTTTTTTAAGTTCGTCACAGAAAAGTATGAACTTTCTAATTTTGAAAACTCTTTTCTCTTTAATGAGATGTGACCAATTCTCTACTAACAATACTTTTAGAACTTTTTTTTTTCTATTTCTTTCTTACTTTATCAATTTTACATTAAAATTCATGATGAACTAAATGTTCATACTCTTTAGAGACGAGGGAGTATTTAGAGACGAGGGAGTATTAAATAGTGGCATTACGATTCTATGCCCTAAATTTGTGATTGTCGTTCTATTACTAAATAATGAATATAAAGATCATAGTTTAAAATTTATACAATATTTAGAGTTTGCATTATATTATCCCTTGCAAATATAATCATAAATATTTTATGTTTTTATACCCCTTCTATTTTTCTTTGCGGTCGAAAGCGTGAAGCAATATATAGTTGTTTATCTTTAATTATCGAGATGATCAACTATTTAAAATAGTTAGTTACTAAGATTTGTTTTACATCAACATGATATTTGTTGTGAGATGGGCAAGAATGAAATGTGATATTGAATATTGATTATAAATATTTTATGTTTTTATACCCCTTCTATTTTTCTTTGCGGTCGAAAGCGAGCGTGAAGCAATATATAGTTGTTTATCTTTAATTATCGAGATGATCAACTATTTAAAATAGTTAGTTACTAAGATTTGTTTTACATCAACATGATTTTATTGTGAGATGGGCAAGAATGAAATGTGATATTGAATATTTGTGGGTAGGTTGCTTCCTAATTCTGGACGGGGAGATGGTTATGTTTGTGTCTCAAGAGTCATGCTTCACTTAAAGCTATTTATTCTCCTCACCCAAATCTCAATTAAATATCCAAATAGAAAAACAATGCATATTGTAGAGAAATCAGAAGTGGTCAAACAATACCCATGTGATATTTTCTAGTGTGGCCCCATCTTGATTATTACTACATTTTAATTATACATATATATAGTAGTAGTATAATGTAACATTGGAGCCTCCTTTATTTTAATTTATTTTAATTTGGTTGGAGATGTGCATGTCCTATGTATATAAGGCAGGGTCCTTTACCTCCAAAGTGCATTGAATCCTTCCACCAATAACACATTTCATTTATACACCAATTTCCGGCTTTCCCTAAGGATAATTTTTTTATTCAATTATTTGCAATCTCTGCACCTTCATATTTCACACATACACATTAACTACTTATGTCACGATAAATGAGTTCTTTGAATGTGGTCAATATCGTTTTATTGCTTATAATATATATGGGTGAAAGATCAGAAGAATGGATGAAATTACTGAAAAACTGTGTCATTACAGACTAACAGTTATATGAAATTCCCATTACTATACATGGGTAAAAAATTAAATACAGTAGTATATTTTAGCAAATTTAGGCGGTAAATCGTTTTTCTATTAGTATCACACGATCGAAAAACTATTCACATTCCTAACAAAATCTCATCGAAAAATCTTTTCGTTACTCGAAAACATCCGACTTTGTTGGGCTGAATTGAAGAATAGCTGGTAAGGCTTGCAAGATGGACCTCTCTTTTCTATTACTAACAATATTAGCCCCAAAATCAACATTTAAAATATAAATGGCCCAACTAGTATAAAACCATGAGAGTCCAATAATATATGCACATACATAAATATTTCCAAACTACAGCACCCTGTTTTCATAAGTCAACTTAATTAAATTAGTATGCTGCATGCATACATTCATAAAAGACAAATTATTACTTAATTTAACAAATTTCCAAAAAAGATTAATTTCAGAGTAATATTCAAAAGCAAACTTGGATGAACTATGGTTTGTGTTAATTAAATTAAAAACAAAATATCTTATTTAGAATCTAAGAATTTTAGGGCCAAAAATTTGGGTCGTTACAAAGTAGGAATATCTTTTTGGGATCTTTCTATCTAAATTGTCTTCCTTTAGCGTCCTTAATAGCATTAAAAAATGTCTTATCCAATTTTTTTATCGTAGCCGTAAAGAAATATGGAAGCAAAAATATAGTGGAAGACAAGAGAGTACAGAGAACTGTCAACATTTTATTGCTCTGTAAATTTTGGAGATAAGATAAATGACAGCAACTACAAGTATAAATAGAGAAAATGAATCTCATAAAATTCTAACTAATTAAAACTAAATCAGCTAAATAGAATACCACTAACTAAAACACAGAAACGTAAATCCTAAATAAATGAACAAAACTTGGACTACTTCAACTCACTCGTAAGTTTCACCATTTTTCAATACTCCCCCTTTGTGAAAACTTACTATCAACAACGCCAAGAGCAGCTCGGAATTCTTCAAGTTTAGCTCGGCTAAGTGCCTTCGTAAAAATGTCAGCAACTTGATCTTCACTTCTTATCTTCTGCAAATCGATCTCTTGATCCTTTTCCAGAACAAAATGATGATGTACTTCAATGTGTTTTGTTCGAGCATGGAACACTGGATTTTCAGCAAGCTTAATAGCACTTTCATTATCACAACGAATCAGAACTAGATACTTCAAGTCATAGAAAATTTCTTGGACAAGTCTCTTGAGCCAAACATACTCTTGAACAGCCATAGATGCTGCCACATATTCATCCTCGCAACTTGATAGGGCAACCGTGTTTTGCTTTTTGCTGCACCACGAGATTGCTGCTGATCCCGTATCGAAACAATACCCTGTTGTTGAGTGTCTATCATTTATATCACCAGCTCAATCTGCATCTACAAAACCACTCAATAAGAATGTAGTTCCTTGTTTATAATGCAGTCCAAAATTCAAAGTATTCTTGATATAGCGAAGAATTCGCTTTGCTGCAATCAAATGAGGCTCTCGCGACTCTCCCATAAACTGCCAATCTTTGTCTCGTGTTGAAGAGGTTCTTTATGCAAAAGACAAAGGAAATAGCAAGTTTATAGCTAAATCTCTATCAACTGGGGGTAATTTTTCCAAAGGTGAAGGGCATTCGAAGAAATCTCCTCCAGAATGTTATAGATGTGGAAAGCTCCGACACATTAAGCGCAATTGTCGTGTGAAAGTGAAGTGTGAACGGTGTGGGAAAACTTACCATATTCAACGTAATTGTCGCACAGATTTTGCTAAAGAAGGAGCAAATGTGGCTTACGAGCATGATGAGCATGAACAACCAAAGTGAGATCAGTGCTTATCCATTAAAGATATATGTCAAGATAAGATGTCAAAACCAGTTGCAGATGCTGATACGAGGGTTAATGTCTCTATAGACTACAACTATGAATGGATCATTGATTCGGGATGCTCTCACCATGCAACTGGAAATGATTCTCTACTCTCGTGTGTTCGTCCACACAAACAAAAGAAGGTTATTATGACTGTAGATAATTCACTACACCCAGTATTCAATGAAGGGCAATTCTGCGTCGAGAAGGATGTCTCTCTTGACGATGTTTATCACGTTCCAGGCTTGAAGAATCTAGCATCAGTTTCTCAAATTGTGGATTCTGGGAGGTATATTCTTTTTGGTCCACATTATGTGAAAATTATTTCCAACATCAAACTTCTTGATGCTGATGTTCTTTTTACGGGAAAGAGAAAAGATTCACTTTATGTATTGTCTGAAATGAAGCATATATTGAGAAAACAAGTCAATATGCTAGTGCTACACTTTGGCATGCTCGATTAGGCCATGTTGGTTTTTCAGTTATTGCAGAAAATTTCTGAAAAGAAGCTTCTTGAAGGTGTCCCTCAGTTCAAGAATATTTATCCAGATGTTGTTTTTGAGACCGAGAGACTGAAAGGCTTCGGTGTGATCAATTGAAATATGCAAGACAAGTTTAACCTTAATAGCTATATTCTTTTATATATATATATATATATATATATATATATATATAGTTGTGATCAATGTCAAACTCTTCTTAAAGACCGAACTAGAGACCAAATTAGGGCCCTCCATCTTCTTAATCTTGTGGTTAGGATTAATTTACCATTATTTTATTATTTTATCCCTAAAAAACTTGTTGAAGGGTATTTTTGGAAATCACTAATTAACAGACATAAAATACTAAAATACGTGTTTCCTCCATTTTTCTCTCAATTCTTCGATCGTCGATCTCTTATTCAATCTTCATCGATATCCTTCTCGCAATCTCCTTCATCTTCATCGATCTCCTTCTCGCAATCACCTTCATCTTCATCGATCTCCTTCTCGCAATCACCTTATATCTTCATTGATCTCCATCGCCGGACAATTGTGTTGCCAAAATTCACGATCGCCGGACAATGGCCTCAATCGCGATCTGCCTCAGTTTTCGTAATCTTCTAAATCTCATCCATGGAGAATTCCATACGTGAAATGCATCAACATCTCAATGTAGTAGGAGTGACACCAAAAAATTCTGCGGTGGATGTGGAGCTTCAATCTGGATCCGCCGCCGGAGGATTTGCCTCCGCCGGTGAAGTAGTACTACATCGACGACATCAACGGTGGGATTTGGTGAATTCCGTTAGAATTTTTCTATCTCTCTCTGAAATATTAGGGATTTTGTTAGAAATCTTGATTTAGTTTTTTCAATTCGGAATTCTAGTCAAATTGGATGTTATTTTGATACTTGTAAGTTTTTAGTATGAATTCTGAAATCCTAGCCAATTTCGAATTTTGAATCCTAGCCAATTATAGCCAATTCTAAATCTGATATATGTTTTTAATATTGATGAACAATCTTTGTTGAACCTTGTTGGTGAATATTTTTTCGATTTTTTCATGTTTGTTGTAAAAACAAATCTATAATGAAGTAACAGTTTGACTGAATGAAGTAATCCGCAGGTTGAATGAAGCAACGTGAACTTAACTGTGTTTTATGCATAAGTTTGTGTATAGCTTTAGTTAATATGAACCAAATATCTAGTTGAATGAATTAATAACATGTTCAATGAACAAATGTCGGTTAATATGAAATGATAATATAAAGTGTATTGTAAGCATAAGTATGTGATTGGTTGTACTTATGATGAACTAAATTACCTTTTTAAATGAAGTGAATGAACTTAAATTCTGGTTGAATGATGATTTTTGTTGTTATTGTTGTGGTGGATGAGGCTAGCAGGAATGATTTGCAGCAGGAATGATGATTTGCGCAGCTTATTGAAGGTAATATTGATCAAATACGTACATTTAAATATATCATTGCTGAATGGAAAAAGAAGTACTTTGTGAGAGGGTTGTCTTGTCCGTAATTGACGAGAGAAATACGATTTAAAATTTCTATGGCTTGAAAGATGATTTAGAATTTCTATGGTTCGCAAGTCCTATTGAAATAAAAGTCCATCCTCCTAATGTAGCTAGTTCATTGATGCACTTTTTATTAGCACTAAATAGACCTGCAAGTATACAGAGTATATATATAGTATAGCTAAAGGTTAGTACCGGATATCAAACACGGGGAAGACGAACACAAAGTGTCTATCCTCTACTAAGACTAAAATACTATCTGGAAAAACAATTGGGTTTTGAAAACTTTTGAAAAACTAAAAACAATAGAAAGCATAGACCAACTAAACAGCGAATAAAACACAGAGAAAGACGATAGAGATAGGGGAATCCCAGGGATGTGTATTCACAGGTTATGGTTATACAAAATTCCAACTACAATACCCTAGCACAGTTTATACTTTGAAATGACGAGTCACCTAGCTTATGCTCATGCGATACAAATGTTGATTACAAGATTAGGGTTGTCAATCCTAACACGTAACTCCAAAAAGCTCCTAAGACCCTTGAAAAGTCTTCACTCTCAATTAACAGTGCCGTTTTAAGGGAAGCTAATTGTAGTGTCTACTAAGTGAATCTAACTCGCTAGAACTCTGCCACAGTTATGAAGCAAGTTATATTAAATCATACACGATTGTGTCACTCAATCATGCAACATCAAAACTACTTAGGGAAGAAACAAAGTAAAAACAAAACGGATATTAGATAGAAAAAGGAATTTGTATAACCAAAGTCGTTACTAACACATCCCTAGAATCCTATGATTTTAGTTACACATAATTGAATAAGCTAAAAACATAGATTGAAGGGAAGACAATTTGAATATAAAACTAAAGCAAATAAAACTCGTGGGTTGAATCCTTGTCGTTCTTGATGTTCTTGAAATCCTTCTCCAACTCCTTGCACCAATGAAGTACTCTAGGTATTGATCTCTATGAGGTATTTTGCAAGTAGAAGTTCTCTCTTTTTTGATGAAGCTTGAGGCCTTATTTATAGGGAAAAGCCATGCCTTGTTGTAGAAGGAAAAAATCTCCAAAATATGGTAAAACTGGGCGCAAATCTAGGGCTTCTCGGATTCGCCGCCTTTCTCCGGCGGTCGCCGGACGAGACATCTCTTCCAAGCACATTTTTCCGAGGCGGACCGCTGCATTGATCTGGCCGCCGGCGCGCCGCCGGTCGCCGTCTGACTCCAGATTCCCAAACTTGGCGTTTTGGCTCCCTTTTTCGGCTCATTTATGCACATTTCTCACAAAACACGTCAAAATACCAAAATAGACAAAATATGCAAATAATGGACGTGTAGAGTGACTTTTACATAAAAAAACGGACCAAATAATGGCCTTAAAACAGTGCAAAAAACGAGCGTATCAATTCCCCCAAACTTGCCCCTATATATATTTCTCCTATCTTTACAAAGAAACACGTGGACTCCTTTTATAATGTTCCAGGAGTCACTTAGATACATATAAAACTACCCAACTCTTGACAAAGACACCTATTGAAATGAAAGGAAACATCCCTTCTTACAAAGACACCTATTAAGACGAACAAACATAACTTTTCATTAAGCAACCTTCCATGTAGGCCTTCTCTCTCTAGTGCTCCTGCAAATTACTATGGACTCATCATCATCCTCTTCTTCAAGGACTAACTTGCCCTCAAGTTGGAGTTGCGGAAATCAACTCCGAACTTGATCAACGATCTCCCATGTAGCATCATCTATAGTCAAATGTTTCCTCTTGATCAACACTTGTGCTTGAGGCCTCCCTTTGACCAATATCGAGTGGGTAGCTAACACTTCCTCGAGTTCAATCACTGGGAAACCCTATTTCTATCAATGGCGGCAATGGGACAGATTCCACTTTATCTCCAATACGTCTTCGTAACAAAGAAACATGGAATACCGGATGTACACGACTTGTTGGGGGTAGATCTAACTCGTATGTGACCGACCCTATCCTCTTTGATACCTGAAATGGCCCATAGGATTTATTCGCAAGTTTCTGATGTGTGCATCGAAAGATGGTCTGTTGTCGATAGGGGTGTAACTTGAGGTAGACCCAATCGCCAACAGCAAACTCTTCTGTTCTCTTTCCCTTATCAGCTTGAATTTTCTGTTGTTGTCGTGCCAACTCCAAGTTAGCTTTTAACTCTCTTAATACTTCATCACGAGAACGTAGCTCCACATCAACTTCTTGTAGGAGAGATGATCTTATCTCATAAGGCACTACAATGGGAGGAGCGCGCCCATAGACCGCTTTAAATGGTGTCATCTTAATGGGTCGATGATAAGTAGTATTATACCAGAATTTTGCCCACGACAAATAATTCTCCCATAACCTAGGCCGATCTGCAACAAAGCACCGAAGACATTGCTCCAAACTTCTATTGGTCACTTTCGTTTGTCCGTCAGTTTCTGGGTGATAAACTCATGCGCAATTTGGTTCCCATTTGGTGAAATATTTCTTGCCAAAATCGACTCATGAAAACTTTATCTCGATCAGAAAAAATCGATTGAGGGACACCATGTAGCCTTACTATATTTCGAATGAATGTGTCAGCCACAACTTTTGCAGTAAAAGGGTTAGAGATAGCTATGAAATGGTTGTATTTTGTCAATCGATCGACGACCACCATCACTACATCTTTTCCGGCTGATTTTGGTAATCCCACTACAAAATCCATCGATATATCTGACCATATAGCCTCTGGGACATCCAATGGCTCCAATAACCCTCCTGGTTTGCGAGTGTCTGCCTTGTTGCGTTGGCAAATGTCACACTGTTGTACGTACTTAAGTACTACTGCTTTCAAACCCTTCCAACAAAAATTGTGTGCAATCCGGCTGTAAGTACGCAAGATTCCGAATGACTCCCAATGGTTGAATCATGGAATTCACTAATGATAGCTCGTCGAAGATCATCATTTGCTGGAACCATCACTTTACTATCCTTAAATAGACATCCTTGGTTGAATGTGTAGCGACAATCAGTGTCAACTTCTCTTTATTCAACATCATCCATTAGTTGGCGTACTTCATCATCCAATGTAGAGTGTAGCTGTATTTCTGACCATAAATCAGATTGTGGAACAGATATGGCATTTAGCTCCACTAAATCGCCGCACCGCGATAAGCTATCTGCAGCACTATTATCTCGTCCTGGACGATAGACTATGTCATAGTCATAACCGAGGAGCTTAACGAGCCACTTTTGCTGCTCAAAAGTGGAGATTCTTTGTTCCAAGAGGTATTTTAAACTTCGTTGATCTGTAATGATCCTGAATCGTCTCTCGAGTAGATATGGACGCCAAATTCGGACAGCCTCTAGGATTGCTATCATTTCCTGCTCGTATGTCGACCGCATCCTCTGCTTTTCACTCAATCCCTTACTCAAATATGCTATTGGCATTTTTCCTTGCATTAAGACCGCTCCTACTCCATAACCGCAAGCATCAGTTTCAATGACAAAGTCTTCTTCAAAGTTGGGTAATGCTAGTACCGGCACGGTGGTCATGGCCTTTTTCCAATGCTTCAAATGCTTCGCTTGCAGATTTATCCCAATAGAATGCCCCTTTCTTAAGGAATTGTGTAAGAGGTCGTGCTATGCTCCCATAGTTACGGATGAACCGACGATAGTACCCAGTGAACCCAAGAAATCCACGAAGACTAGTGACTGTTTTAGGCACAGGCCATGATGTCATAGCTTTAATCTTTCTGTCATCAACTCAAATTCCCTGTTCTGATATGTAATGGCCCAAATATTCAAGTTCATGTCGTCCAAACTCACATTTTGAGGGTTTTAATTGAAAATTGTGTTCGCGGAGAATTTGGAATACCTGATCCAAGTGTTGCAGATGATCCTCCCAACTTTTACTGTAAATGAGTATATCATCAAAAAATACTAGAACGAACTTTCGAAGATATTTACGAAATATTTCGTCCATGGCTGATTGGAAAGTTGATGGCGCATTACACAACCCGAAGGGCATGATGACAAACTCGTAATGACCATTATGTACTCGAAATGCAGTTTTCGAAATATCTCCAGCATCCATCCGGATTTGGTGATAGTCTGCCCTTAAATCCATTTTGCTATAATATCTTGCACCGTTGAGTTCATCAAGCATATCCTCAACAGTAGGTAGGGAAAACGATTTTTTACGGCGACGTCATTAAGAGCTCGATTATCCACCCAAAAACGCCATGATCCATCCTTTTTCTTAACTAGCAATACTAGTGATGAAAATGGACTTATACTTGGTCGGATTAGTCCACTTTTCAACATTTCTTTCACTTGTCTTTCGATTTCATCTTTTTGGTAGTGTGCGTACCTATAGGGTGCAACGTTAACCACTGCTTTTTCATCCTTCAAGGTGATTCTGTGATCGTAGATTCTACATGGTGGAAGCCCTCTAGGCTCGCTCATCACATCGCCAAATTGATTTAGTATTCCTTGTATGTCTGTGTGTACCTCCTCTAAGCAGGATTATGTTGATGCAGATTTCATAAGCACAAATACTGATTTCTCGTTGCCTGATTCTTTGGTTAAATCATCCCACTTAATGGATGTGGCCTTCTGCGAAGGAAACAAGCCCCTGATGATGCGCTCAAGTCCTTCTTGTTTAAAGTTCATTGTCATTTCCTGATAATCCGTTAATACTGGTCCAAGACTTTCCAACCAAGGCATGCCCAACACTACGTCTAGATTACAGACATTTAATCCATATAATGTGGTTTGGAAGTAATACATTGAATAGTTATTTTCACGCCTTCAAATCGAAGACTACATGGCATTTTATCTCCATTGGCTACTCGAACATATATTGGAGGAATATGAACCACAGTTAATCGAAGCTTTTCTGCATGTTGTGGGTGAATAAAATTCAGGCTGGATCCGCTGTCGACTAGTAACTGAATTATTTCTTTCTTGATGCTCCCAATCATTCTCATTGACTTTCCTCTATTTTCGCCGCTGAGTGCATTCAATGAGATAGAAGGTTCTCCATTCTCGACCTCCTCATCATATATTGGGTCTGGATCTTCTTCTTCAATTCTATTTTCAATAAGGAAAGCTTGTGCGAGTTTGCACATGTGGCCTCGTGAAAAAGGCTCGTCACAATTGAAGCACTCATTTTTTTCTCGTTTGGCTTGCATTTTTGCCCACGTTAATCGCTTTGTTGGGGTCGAACTTGTTGTGGTTGAAGGTCTACTTGTTGATCCCATATGAGCCGCTGGTGTAGGGGTTGCTATTTTCTGTAGATTATTGGCCGGCAAGCCTCCTGTGCGTCGAGTTTTAGACTATTCGTCAGCGTGCCTCACCAATTCGATAGCTTGTTCTAACGTTTTAGGTTGAAAGAACCGTATCTCTTTAGCAAGGTCGTCTCTGACTCCTGCTATTGCTATAAAGGTGATGGGGTTTGGTGCCCCTTGCACAGCGAAAGACTTGTACAAAACAAATAAATCGGACGTAGGATCTATTTGACCGATTATGCGATTAATCAATTCACATGTTAAACAGATAATTGCATGCTAGAACGCAAATAATTCATGCTCAAAGAAAGTAAATCCTAAAACATGAATTATACGATTTAGAGTTACCGATTTTGATTCTCCAAAGAATCGTCGATTGCTTGCGCCTTCTCCACGATGATCTTCAATACTAGACCACGGATCTTCTCTCTAGTTTCCGAACTGTATCTCGATATCAGGATGGGCTGATCTTATCAAAATACTAGGACTCGAATAAAGAAGACAGAAGAAATCCTTCTCCAATTAGGAGAGAAATTCGAACTCCTCTTGGTAGAGGGAGACGAAAAATATGAGTAATAATAATAATGATTTCTGCTTCTTTATTCTCCTATTTATATTAAGTTCCTTTTTGAGCCCAGACATAGGATCTATGGAAGGTTTTGGATATGGGCTCCCCCAATTAGCTTTTTACTAATTAAATTGAACCCACAATTTAATACAAGCTTATATTGGAATATTACGAGCAGCCACTACAGAAGTAATATTGAACTCTCCCCATCCAAATCCGAAATTACAAGTAATTCGGATTTCCGTTATTTATTATTTATTTCCCGCGCTTAAGATATAAATGTCCATTAATTAATTAATGTCTGCTATGAACTTAATTAATTAATATCTTATTAATTCCAAGAGTGGACTTAGCAAGAAACATTTATTTATTATTCATAGAGTAATAAAACTCCAACTGGCCAGTTTTCCGAATAATAAAACCTTGTTCGAGCTCCTCTTGAGGACATTATCAAATGAGACTCACCTCGCGCACGATTCAACATAATAGTAATCATAGCACCGCTAGATATTAATCACCACTACCCAATATATCGGGATTATTGGGTTGCGAAAAACCCGCACCATTTGATAAGTCAAATTAGTGCATAATCAATACCGTACGCTCAATGCTAACATATGTAGATTAAGAAATAGTATTTTATCAAGACCTAGTCTTTCAGTAGATAGCATAAAGACACGTCTTGCTGTTAGATCCGTTCAGTGCTATACTACACCAATGTCATCTTATTTCAATAAGGCTTAGAAATATGCGGACTGACATTGCAACCTTTCACGATAGGTAGCCAAAGCCTATCTAGGTTGTGAAATTCTTCTTTTTCTTTTGCAAAGCATTGCATAGATCTGACCGTGTTACCTTAAAGTGGACGACGCCCACAACCGGTCTACTAAGCAAAAGACTTAGACTTTGTTACTTCTTATGCATTTCAATGTTTGTAAAACATCTTATAAATGCACAAGCAAACACAATGTAATAATAATAGTGATTCTATTCGTGCGAGACTGCTCGAATAATACTGAATCGGGTTTAAAGTGGATTATAGAGTTTTACGTATACAAGCAAGATTCTATTCGCGCGAAACTTGCTCGAAACATGCTTTTCAGTATACCAAACCTAACAAAAGGTCCCTAGTAGTGCTTTATCTTTCCAATGTGGTACACAATTGACCAGTCGCTCAAATTCCATAAGATAAGAGCGAAAACTACTATTTTGTTTAAGCCTAACTATGGCTTCATCAACTTCTTCCAGTTAAGGTGTACTGAATCTTTGTAGTAAGCCCTTCTCATACATGGACCAAGTAATATGAGTATGTCGTGTACTGAACCATTGCAACCCTTGATTCGCCTCACCGTCAAGATGATAGGAGGCCCACTGTATCCATTTCTTTGTAGGAGTATTTTGAGCACGATAGTATTGCCTTGATCGGTTTAACCACACACGCGGGTCGTCAGTTCCATTGAACTTGGAGAAATCCATGCGAATAGGATTTTTCCACTGTCGATCAGTGTGTGTACTGCTTTCTGAACTTTCAGATTCCGAGCTTTCATCCTCCCATTCGTCTTTTTCCTCGTAATCTCCATGTGAGGATGCAAATGGGTTTTGATATTTTTCTTTCTTTGCTTCCCCATTTTGTGTTTTCAAAATTGATCGCATCTCTTCCATCCCCTCGGACATTGTTTGAACCATCTCCCGTAATTCTGTCGTAGATGATTCAAGTGATTCAAATCTAGCCCGCGTTGCTCCATGGTTGATACAAATAAGATTTTTCCCAAGTTACTATCGTAACGAGGCTCTAGATACCAATTGTTGAGACCGAAAGGCTTCGGTGTGATCAATTGAAATATGCAAGACAAGTTTAGCCTTAATAGCTATATTCTTTTATATATATATATATATATATATATATATATATATATATATATATATATATTTCTCATATCTTTACAATGAAACACGAGAACTCCTTTTATAATGTTCCAAGAGTCACTTGGATACATATGAAACTACCCAACTCTTGACAAAGACACCTATTGAAATGAAAGGACACATCCCTTCTTACAAAGACACCTATTAAGACGAACATACATAACTTTTCATTAAGCAACCTTCCATGTAGGCCTTCTCTCTCTTGTGCTCCTGCGAATTACTACGGACTCATCAGTTGTTTGTTCTGGTTGTCAATATGGAAAAATCACATCGTTTCCCCTTCTTAGATTCAAAGAATCAAGCTTCTTCCGTCCTGCAGCTAATTCACTCGGATCTGATGGGGGCCACAAAAACACCAAGTTATTGTGGCTATCGTTATGTGATGATTATTGTGGATGATTTTTCTCGATTCTCATGGGTCTTCTTCTTAGAACAGAAAAGTGAGGCATTCTCCAAGTTTATTCAATTCAAGGAGCAAGTGGAGAAAGAATTTGGTCAGAAAATTAAGTGTCTGCGCATTGATAATGGAGGTAAATTCATGTCTGATCAGTTTCTTAATTATTTCTAAGAAAATGGTATTCGACGTCAGATGACTTGTCCCGAAACTCCACAACAAAACGGAGTTGCTGAACGTAAATTGGCACATCTTACTTCCATTTGCTTATCATGGATACATGCAAATAACCTTCCAAGAGAGTTATGGGCAGCGACAATTCAGTCTGCGAGTTATGTTGTGAATCTGTTACCTTCGTGGCCAGGTACGGAACCATGCCTCTATGAGCTATTATACCATCATAAGCCAAATGTGAGTCTGTTTCGAGTCTTTGGTTCGATTTGTTATGTCCATGTCTCAAAGTCTAATAGGACTAAGCTTGATTCGAAGGCAAAACGATGTATTTTTGTTGGCTATGACACTCACATGAAAGGATGGAGGTGTATGGATCCAGAAACAAAGAAAGTTGTTGTCTCTCGTGATGTTGTGTTTGATGAAATTTCATCTGATCACATTGGTGCAAATGATAAAAGTATCACGGTTGATCTTCTAACCGTTTGTGGCGTTGCTGAATCAAATGATAAGAGGAGCATCACTACTTCTTTTGGAGAGAATGTTCAGCAATCTGAGACGATAGACGCTGGAGCTCGAAAATCTGACGAACAGAGAAGACCACCTACTCATTTAGCTGACTATGAAGTTGAGGTAAATCTTTCATCAGTGATTTATGCCTTAATTTCTAATGGGAGAATCTTGCTCTGATACCATGTAAAGAAATATGGAAGAAAAAATATAGAGAAAGACAAGAGGGTACAGAGAACCGTAAACTTTTTATTACTCTGTAAATTTTGGAGATAAGATAAATGACTGCAACTACAAGTATAAATAGAGAAAATGAATCTCATAAAATTCTAATTAAAACTAAATCAGCTAAATAGAATAAATGGAATAGAACTTGGACTACTTCAACTCACTCGTAAGTTTTCACTATTTTTCAATAGAAGCGTCTTCAACTTAAACAGCAACGACAAGAATTTATTCTACGGTCTAAACCTTTCATGTAAGACCTTTATCATGGCTTTAATTAATCTCAATCGAGGAAGCTTCGCGTTAATCTGAACGCAAAATAGTTTAATTATCTGACATGCGCCTCTTAACTAAATTAATCAGAAGAATTAAAGCAAACAAGCTAAGTGAGCTGAGTTGGCATGTTATGACTTAGAAATATCTATCCAAAAATGATCAGATTAACACCTACGACTTCTCAGATGTGAATCCACGATTTTCTTATGATTGTGACTGCATCACTCTTTTTTAATGTAACTCATGTATAAAAAGTCCAATCTACCATTACCAACAACGCAGTGTTTGCTTCCAAGCTACAACAAAACAATGGCATTAGCTGATAATGATGAAGACAACTACTTCTCGGAAAAATATCTGTTTCTGAAAGCAGAAGTTGCAAGCTGGATTGATTGCCTAAGAATTCTACATTCAAAAGATTTAGAGAAGAGAGATTTCTGCAACACTGAGATAGGAGGGGAAGTCACCGGATCTCGATACAGATGGATTGTTTTCATCTCTGTGCTGCTCCAGAAAGCCCTTCTCTACATCAAGACTCCCATGGCCGCCCTTGGCGCCGCGATCGAGCTATGCCTCAACTATCCTGCCTTCAATCACCACTTGCTCTTCAACATTTTCACAGGTTTCTAATTTTAATTTAATACCTAACTAGCTATTTTTATTTATTTACGTAATTAATGAAATATGTAGGGAGATTGGTGAAACCGGATAGAGCATCGCCCAAGTTTACGTCGATGGTTGGAAATATTGACAGGAGATGGGATTTGAGGAGACATTATTATGGAAACAAAGCTGCACCATCCATCTCAATAATGGCTTCTAAATTGTCGTATGAAAATGAGTCATTTGCTCGAAATGTTGTCACGCATCATTGGCAGGTAAAAACTGGTCACGATTTCATATCTTCTGGGAGACTATAGTTTAATTAAATTAATCCCTTGTTAATTATCTGTCTCCTTGTTTTTTATTTGATTTGGTGCAGATGGAATTTATTGGTTTCTTCGAGTTTTGGAATGGTAAGAAAATTAGTTGCCAAGTTAAATAAAGTGAACTATTAGTAGTGTTTAATGCTAAAGGTGAAGTTGATTACCCACTATAAATTGGGCATTAAATCCTTGATGTTTTATACGTGCAGTAAACAAATGCATGCTCGTTAAGTGCGTAATTAGTAATTAGACTCCATATGCATGATCTACCGACTTGTAGATGAAAGAAACACTTTATCTATTAATGGTATAATGCGACATCCTCTAATAATAATTCAATTACTACGAATTAATTTGGTAGGTTTTATTGATACTTTGAATTTTGAAACAACTAATTGGTTTTTTTCTTGCCCATTCGAATAAACCATAGTGTTTGTGCCTTTTCCAATAAAACATTTCAACTACTATGATAAACAAATACTACTACTATTATAATTTGGTGTTTGCTTTGCCTACTACTTGGACATATAGTTGCTTGTACGTTTCGCAAATTAATATAGTCGCACTTAAAATAATTACATGTATATATCGATCCAATTCAGATGATATGTGCTTGCTTCACTAACAATTTTTGGTTGTTGGATTCATGTAAAACAATTTTAAGTATAATGTAATGAAAAGAACATTTCGGATTTAGATCTTTTCAAATCTGAACCACATTTTATATGCTAACTATGACTAATTCTGGAACACGCTAAAATTTGAAGATCTAACCTCTATCAAATGCACATGTGGCATTCCGTATTTTCTAAAACGAATTTCTTTATAATGCAAATGAATCTGTATTTATTGAAATTCTTTTTTGCATATTTTGCAAAACTAAACTGTATTTTATTCAATATGAAATGAATCAGTACATACAACGTAACCAAACAGATTTTGCCTGAACTGAAAATGTGATAGTGTATAATTAATGTTGCCAAAAGTACCCTTATCATAGATCAGCATTCAAGTGGAGTATAGATTATGTGTATGTTTTAATCAGCTCTGCCATTAAAATTGTAGATTATGTGTAGGTTTTCCTATAAATTTGTGATATTTGCAGATTTTCAAGAAGCGAAGTCAACATATGCAACCATGCTCCGAGACAAAAACCGAATCGTGATAGCATTCAGAGGCACGGAGCCATTCGACGCCGATGCATGGCGAACCGACGTAGACGTCTCATGGTACGACATCCCCAGCGCCGGCAAAATCCATGGCGGCTTCATGAAAGCCCTCGGCCTCCAGAAATCCACCGGCTGGCCCAAACACGCCCCATCGCCCCCTAAATCATTCGCCTACTACACGCTCCGAGAGAGGCTCAAAACCCTAATCCAAGAAAACGGGGAAGCCAAATTCATATTAACCGGCCACAGCCTCGGAGGGGCATTAGCCATTTTGTTTGTCGGAATTCTGGCCATGCACGAGGATGAATATTTGCTGAGGAGGTTGGAAGGAGTGTACACATTTGGGCAGCCTAAGGTGGGGAATGAGCAATTTGGGGAGTACATGAAGCAAAAACTGAAGTTGTATGATATAAAGTACTTTAGGTATGTGTATTGCAATGATGTGGTGCCTAGATTGCCTTATGATGAGAAAGCATTCTTGTTCAAGCATTTTGGGAGTTGTTTATACTTCAATAGCTGCTACAAGGGCAAGGTGAAGACTAATACTCATGAGCTATATTTTCTTGGCATTTCAATCTGATATAAGTTTTGTGTTTATGACGATCGCAGGTTCTTGAAGATGAGGCCGACAATAACTACTTCTCGTTGCTGTACGTTGTACCCAAGGTTTTGAACGCGGTTTACGAGCTTGTAAGGGGTTTCATATTACCTTGGATAAAGGGGGAGGAGTATAGAGAAGGATGGTTTATGACATTGTTTAGGCTAACAGCCTTGATTACCCCAGGTTTAACCAATCATTTTCCACTAGATTATGATAATGCCACTAGATTACAAAAACCTGGGCTTGTTCAATTAAACTAAACTCAAATAGTCCAATACAAAAAATGAAATTATGTACTAGTGTGTTATTCATCAATAAATATTACTCCTTTTGACAATGGATGCATTGTAAATTCAGGATACTATACATACAATCATACAAGACAAGCTTACCACATCAACTTGTGCAGCTTCAGTTCCAGTAACAAATATATTTCCAAAGCCGAATCGACTCCAGCCAGAGCATCCTTTCGTCTGCACCAAGATCGAAAAAAAATTAATTTTAAGCAAAAATACTTGTAACACGTCACAGAATTCGTATAATATACTTGAGAAACTTGCAATTGCATCGATGGTCAGTTTATAAGGGAGTTGGATCAAAACTATATTCTTCTATCTATATAATCTGAATCAAAAATATTACCTGAGATTATCACTTTCATTAAAAGGCATGAGAAGTGAAGCAGCCACTCAATGAACTAATTGGTCGAGTCCTTCGAAAGGATAATTCTCTCTCAGAGGTTCTCACCATTTGGCTGGTGGTCTGGCTGACCATCACCGAACCACTCATTTCCTGGGCCTTCTTTTGCACGGATCTCAGTTTCTTCATTATTTTGTCAACGGATGATGACCTCTTCTTTTCCAATTTCATCTAATCCATTCAAATCTTTACCATCAGTCATAATCTAATCCATTCTTCATAACATTGGCGTGAACTTTGAACATGCACAATACACACACCATCACTATAGCCATAATGAATGGAAGCATTATTGTGATCATCAAACGAGCAAGAAAAAATGGAAAGTACGTACCTCGGCTTTTGCTTTCTGTAAATTCTCCCATGCAGTAATTTTAGCTTCCTCCCTCTGAATCCTGAAACAGGGTAGTAATTCAGTTGAATGGCTGAGAATACATTTTATCTATGTTGGCATTGACCTTCAATTCCTCTATCGGCAGCATAATCATGTTCAAAGTAAAAAGGTAAATTAACTAGGTGAAAGAAAAAAGAAGTTGAAGCAAATTAAGGGAATGAAAAAACAAGAATTATTGCATCTTAATGAAAAGAGAAAGCATGGAAAATATTTGAATTGGGATAAAATCATGAGCAACACAGGAAATAAGCACTCAACCATTTCCTTATCACTCCACAACAACCATTTTGTCAGATTTTTAACTTCAATTTCAGCTAGTCTCATGACTTTTTTGTTTTCTTATAGGTTCAATGTTGAGTTCTTGATTTCTAGTTGCCTGCATGTATCATGTATGTGCCCATTAAACCCATATGTAGACAACTAGATTATAACAAGAAAATTGGTTAAATAGAAATTACTTTAAAATACTCTTGGACGTCTCGGTCAAAACTTCCCAACTAGAAGAATGATAGTTCACAGCTTTTCTTTTCCAGTCATCAGCATTCTGACTGCCTCTTCCTGGATTTGTACCCCTATTCTTTTTGGACCACCTTATCACGGTGACATCTTCATCAACTAGCACATCCCTCATTTCTGGTTTGGAGGAATGCATACTCTTTGATCCTACAATAGGTAGAATCGTTGGAGTAGCTAGAGAGAACGAAGAGTCTCTTCCGGGCGAGGAATGCTTGCTGCTCTCAGAACTCATCTGAGTCGCCATATCCCTCCTTGAAACAGCACGAGATATGCTGTTAGGCGCATCCTCAGCCACGTCATATTTAACATCTGTATCAATATAACAACAAGAAACAACTACACAATCAATACAATACTATGTAATCAATCTTATTTTCTCGAAGCTATAAAATGAATTTAGGCTTATCCACATGGCTCTTAGTGTTAACTAAATATTTCACATGATCCCACCAAATCAGAAACACATGAGTCGATGATGCGAAGAAAAACAAAGGCAACACCATACCCTGGGATCCCGGCAATGATGACTGGCTTATCATCTCAGAACATCCATGCATACTAATTGACCTCGCCATGCAAGGCTCTATGCCATTGAGAAAGTTCCATGTGCCCTCATAGCCTCTGTATCGAATAGACAGCCATTACTCCAGCAGAAAAAGGTGAATTCGCGGTTAGTTTCTCAGCACGGCTGCCTTCAAACATGGGCATGGCAGGCGAAAACATTTGATAATAAGCAGCCCCTGGATGCCCGAGGGGGCCGCTCTTTGACTTGGGCCGCTTCTGTGCCTGTTGCTGTGAGGTTCTCATAGCACCATCTCCCGACACAGGGCTAACTAACCACCTTTCTGCATCTTCCCATTTGGAAGGCAAAGTCCTCCCATTATTGAAAGGCAACAATGCAGTGCTCACATTCCTCCTGTTTGCATTTGTGAGCGGTGGAATGCGCTCAGAACTCCACCCTTTATGAATCCCCATGCTCGTGTGTCGATAAGCAGGTCTTCAATTGTCCGCTTTTTTCAACCGAACTTCAGATCTCAACTTTCTGTCTTGACACTCTAAACAAATACACCCCCACCAACAGAAAGACAAATCATCAGAAGTTACATAGGGGTTGTTAAACATAAGAAACCAAGTGCTGATTACCTGTAAGGAATTTCTTGCAGAATCTGTGGCTACATTTTCATCTTTGTGGTCTCACACCTACTGCTATCTAGTTTTTGAACTAATAGAAAGTAGTCCTATTGAATGAAAAAAGACAGCATTTTGGAGTAGGATTCAAAATTTGGTAAATTTGCTATTCAACTAAAGAAAAAGGCGCAAAGTACCTTTGGATTTATCCTTACTATTCATGTGAACTGTTATGGATTTGTCCGGCCCTGACAAATGCTGTTTCAAATTAAAGAGTTAAACTTTCCAAAAGCGCCTACATTTGGCAAGTAGAATCCATCAGATCAAAATTATGTGCGAAAACCACAATTATTATTTGAATTGTGAGGCACAAGTAAGGCAGCAAATTAAGATACATTTAGTGTGTGTTAAAAATGAAGCGGCATTACTTGAGAAAGAAGAAAGGAAACAGAGTGTTGATGAGGAACATCTGAACTTGATTCGGCAGCGAGAATCACGGAATCCGGACTTAAATCACGGTCCCGACCTAAAATCTTGAAAATCCAGGTCCGGCATTCTTAGTGGCGAAGAGAGATGAAAAGGGGTTGAAAACTTTCTGGCCAATGGATATACGTTGAAAACGGTGCATCATAATGGGATTTACAAAGCTTGAACAGCCCTGTTGATCTCTCTCTCTTGTCTTGCTCTAATTTTGACTCCATGGTATATTTTGGTGACCAATTCTCTGATTAATTGGACGTGTTTTTTGTTTTTTTTCATTTTTTTTTTTTTTTGTTATGTTCATTTTTGTGATTTTACTTAATTTGTCTGATTCATGAAATGATACTTTACACATGTTTGTGAGAGATTTTGAAAAAACGACTCAATTCGCAGGGCATATTGAATTTTAAATTTTTGAATATTTATCTATTTTCTCTTCTTTTTCTTATTATTTGTATCAGAATATTTATTATTGGCCAAATTATCCCAAATATATTTTGTGATATTTTTTACTCCAATATTTTCACCAATTATGCAAATCCTTGCTACTCCACCCTCCTCCTCCCATTCGCTACGAGAGATTTCGGAATAGGAAAATGCTATGCAGTCACATATGGCTAGCTACACAATGACATTTTTGTAAATAATTATAAAAGTTAATGCAATAAATTAATAGAAATAGTTAGTGCTAAGGTGAATTTACGTACTAACCCTTTCCCACCATTTTGAAAAATATTAGTACGAGTAATATCTTTTAATTACTTCAAATTTACATATACGTTCTCTCTCTATAATAATTACAATTATCTTTTCCAAGAAAATTAATAATAATACATTAAATTGTGCACAAATTTTCAACACGTTAAAACAAATAAAATGTATGGATATATTGGGAAATAAATCATACCATACCTATTAAAATATATCGTCATATATCATAAATAAATTATACTAATAAGTATGAACTCTTGCATATAGTAAATACTCCATTTTATGATCAAGCTTCGTTCCATCATAATTGAGGTAGAGTTTTTCGGTACGGAGTTTAAGAAATTTATATTTAGTGTTTTAACTAGATAGATAAAAGAAGTAAGAGAAAAAAAAATAGAGATGATAGACTATAAAGTGAATAAAGTAGAGAGAATAAAGTATAATCGAATAAAGTTAGAGTCAAAAAAATGTTTATTATTACTCCCTCCGTCCCGCTTTAGGAGTCCCGGTTGATCAATTTTGGACGTCCCGCTTTAGGAGTCTCGGTTGAGATAAATTAATAAAAAATGCCTACAAAATGTTAAAAGTGGGTCTCAATATCCACTACAACTAATAAAAAAGTGTTAAAGTGGATCTCAACATCCACTATAACATTTATTTATTGGACACTCAATTAAAAGTGGGTCCCAACATCCACTACAATATTTATTTAATACACTCAAACACTTTTTTCTTAAAACATGTGTCTGACTCAACCGGGACTCCTAAAGCGGGACGGAGAGAGTACTATATATGAAAATGACTTAACTATAAAAAATTTTAAAAAATGGAAGAATGACTCAACTATAAGCGGATGGAGGGAGTATTAATTAATCTACACAATGATGTTACTCCTAGCTATTCTAATTTGTTAGTCATTTTCCATCTATGTGCAATGTTATACAATATATAATTATATTGCATATCACATAAATTACTTATAAATTATAATTGTATCATATAATCAAAAGTGTAATTTCATTCACACGTGTATCATATTAATAATATAAACAACTGTATATTTAAGATACTGCTATAATCCCACAATATATTATACTAGAGTAAGAGGGACAAAGAGAACCATAATTAAAGTAACGTTAGTAGTAAGAGGGATAAAGAGATTTATTACACAGTTGGTCCGGCCAAAGAAGCAGAGCTTCTGGTGCTCACTGCTAATTATGGCGAGGCTGTAGGGATTGTTTTCTTCCTCCTTCACACAGAGACACACTCGAAGCTCCTAAGCAAAAAGAAACAGTCGAGGCCTAGTTATTGTTCCTCCAACTCCCACGCTGCTTCCCACCAATTTTCGATTAAGGTTTTCTTTTTCAGACAAGAAGAATACTACACGCTATCCCTTTTTTTTTTTTTTCTCTGAATGCCATTTTTCGCCGAGTCTCAAATTTTGTGCCCAACGTTTGATATTTGTTCATTTTCTAGTGTAACTATTATTGGACTGTGGAGTGCACGCCATGTGTTCGATAATTTGCTTACTCGACCTCAATTTGCTTTTCTTCTCGCCATTATAGAGGATTTTGTGATTTGTTGGCTGCTAACTGCCTTTCACTTTGATCATTTGGCTGTTCCCTTCTTTGGTGTTTGACGCTTGGTTTTACTTTATTTACAGATTTGGTAATTTAGCAGGTTTTGGTTTACTCTGTTGATTGGGATTCAAGTTGTAAAGCAATGGCTTTCAGCATAGTAAATCATCAAGCATTGATTTCTGCAGTCAATATTACTTCTTCCCGTTCTCCTTCTACACGGGCCAAGATATCAACTCCGGTTTCATGTGCGAGGTTTCCTTCACAAGCTCTCAATCACATAGTTAAACGCTTCTCGTGCAATGCCGCATCGAGTAGTTCCGATCAAAATCCTAAATCGGAGCACAGACGGAAAAAGGCGCCCCAGACATCTAAAGAGCGGAAAAGCGAAGGTGAGAATCCAGAGGGTTCATATCCTGGAATCATCCCAAAAAAGCCAAGGCGCGGTCGTAGGAGTGAAGCAGCAGCTGTTGAGGATTACATACGGGGCTCACTTGAACAGACGCTGGAGTCGATACGCAAGAAGAATCCAGAAGTTCTAGAAAATATGGAAAACTTCATGAAGGAGAAAGCTGCATCTGATGATGACAGCTCAGATGATCAGGACGTTGTCGATGTAGGCGAAAAGGATATGGTGGTTGAGGAGGAGGATCTGGATTGGCCACTGGATACCGAGGTGGGATGGGGGATCAGAGCCTCCGAGTATTTTGATCAACACTCGATAAAGAATGTGGTAGGCGAAGATGGCACAGAGATCGACTGGGAGGGCGAGATTGATTATGGATTGGTGAAAGAGATCAACTGTCTTGAGTGGGAGAGCTTTGCTTTCCATCCCAGCCCTCTCATCGTCCTTTTCTTCGAGAGATACAACAGGCAAGGACACAATACATGATTGATACTTATCGTTAGGACTTCTGCAATTCATACCCTTTTCAATTGAACATGAATTCAGCAAGTTTCTAGAAATTATCAAGGGATTTAGGATCATCGCAAAGTCCCAAATTATCTTTGTAAACAAATGATTAGCATTTATCTATCTAGGATAGTTTGAAACTTGAGATGTGTTCATGAATGCTTGTTTCTATTTCAGGGCCAGTGATAACTGGATGGTCTTGAAGGAGTTGGAAAAAGCAGCAGAGGTTTACTGGAAAGCTAAAGACCGATTACCTCCTCGAGTTAGTGAAATTTCTCCATTGCCTCATTGATTTTCTTTTATACATATCTCTTATGGTGGATATACCTTTCATGTATGATATGAACTCAATTTAAATATGCAGACAGTGAAGGTGGATAAAAATATCGAGAAAGATTTAGCATATGCACTCAAAGCTGAAGAATGCCCACAGTTACTCTTCTTACGCGGAAACAAGATATTATATAGAGAGAAAGGTAAAGTCATATTGTTCCTCTATATTTGTATGTATGAATGAGCTTTCTTGATTTCTTTCATTAAGGGTTGGGATTTGCCATGATCTGCAGAGTTTAGGTCAGCAGATGAGCTGGTTCAGATAATTGCGTATTTTTACTATAATGCGAAAAGGCCTTCTTGCATCAATGATGAAGCCCTCTCTTCACAATCACCGCGTTAGTTGAGGTAACTACTTTCTTCTACAGATGATGAGTATCTATAATTTCCGAGCTTAAGAGGAACGAACATTTGTTTATATATGTTGCAATATTATGTACATTAAACTTATTAGCAGGCTTGATGCTTTACTATGTAGGTGGAGAACATGGAAACTAAACATCTCTTAATTAGAGTAGTTGTTTTCTGTTGAATAATAAGTGCTATGGTCTCAGATGGTTTAGTGTACTTTTTGTTGCTCTTTATTTGTGTTTCAACTTTCAACGGTCTTATCATTATCAAGATTGCCGACAAAAATTCTTTAATGCTGCGTGTATTTTCTCTACGGAATAATGGTCCAACATTTTTTGTTACAAACTAGGTCAGAAAGCTATCCTTGTTAACGATTGCATATCTATAATCAACATATATATTCAAAATTAATTTACTTGGAAAGTTCCACTTGAGAGATATTCAAAGCCTCGTTCAGATCATTGTATAATTAGCCGGCATAGATTGACTGTGTATGGAAGTTAGTACTGTATTATTCAAGTAAAAAAATTACTTCAATAATAACGCCAAAGAATTTACTTAAAAAGTTTAAAAGACCCTCTTCCACCTCAATTGAGATGATACTCTGATAGTAATAAATTAATCGTAATAATATTTGTGGAAAATAATCTCGAATAATCAAGCACTGGGCCTTAGAGAGAGAAGAGTATCCACAAAATCATCCAAGGCTTTAAGCGAAGACCCCTTACGCCCATCTTCCTCGGTCAAGGCAGCTCTGATCAACTCTCCGACCGCCACCGCTCTCTTCCTCATCGCCACCGCTTTACTTCCTCCGTCCATCACCTCCTCAATCACTCTCTTCACATCATCTCTACTAATCTGGCTCTCCACGCCCCTCGTCATCTCCACGCATACCCCCATCTCCTCCACCAGCATCTTCGCATTGTACCCCTGCTCCGCTGCAAGCGGCCACCCGATGATCGGCACGCCCTGGCTCAAGCTCTCCACCACCGAGTTCCATCCGCAGTGGCTCACAAATGCCCCCGTTGATTGGTGGCAGAGTATCTCCAGCTGTGGTGCCCATGCTCGCACCACCAGCCCCTGCCCTCGCTCCTCGAACCCTTCGGGTAGCCACTCGGGCTTGAACTCGTCCCTCGAGTTGAAGCCCGCGGGCGGCCTGATCGACCAGATGAACGGCCGCCCGCTGTCCTCCAACCCCAACGCCAGCGCCATCATCTGATTCTGGCTCACCGTGTTCTGTGATCCGAAGCTGATATAGACAACAGAGTTCTCCGGGTGGGAATCCAGCCACTCCAGGCACTTCTCCGGTGAGATCCCGGGCTCTCTCCCGGCGTGTTTGGCGATCACGCGCGACGGCTTGTTCCGGTCCAGCATCCCCTGCGGCAGGAGCGGGCCTATGCACCAGACGGGGCGTTTCGTGTAATTGGAGAAGAGATCCAACCCTAGCGGCTCGATCTCCGCGGCCGTGGAGCACAGCCACCCGAAGGAGGTCAGCGAGTGCGCAATCTGCGGCTGGAAGAATCTCGACCACTGGTCGCTCCCGTCCGCGTCTCTCAGGAAGCGGTGCAGCTGAGAGACGTGGAAGGGGAGAGAGTTGGGGAATCCAGGGAGAGAGAAGCTGCCGTCGGCAGCAGCGCTGCGGTGGGGGAGGTTCTGCCACATGGACATATAGGCGGCGGTGCCATACGCGCCGCCGGTGGTGAAGGCGACGCTGACGGTGGAAGACGATATGGCGACCTCGTTAGCCCACCCCATGAAGACGTCGGAGATTATGCAGAGCGGAGGGGCGCCGTCCGTGGCGGTTATATCGCGGATTAACGCGCGGAAGGGTGCGTCAAGGGAGGCGGAGGCGTGGAAGAGGTTGACGATGAGGTTGAGGGGCAGGGCCTCGGTGTTCTCTGTTTTCGGGGGGAGGCCGTGATCGGCCGCGTTGAGAGGGAGCTCGGAGAAGTGGATTTGGGGTGAGTGGTTGGACGCGGCGGTTCGGAGGTAGCGGATGTTGAGAGGGGTGGTGGCGATGGTGATTTTGAAGGGGAAGCGTTGGGTGATTTGATTGGCTAAGGCTAAGAATGGGATGAGATGGCCTTGTGCCATGAACGGCAGCATTACTATGTGCTGCTCTTTTGCAACTCCCATTTTCTGTGTTTGTTACTACAGATTTCACCACCAACTACAGTTTTATGCAACAACAGAGATTGGTTACCTATCTCTCTCAACTAGATGATGAAAACAAGAAAGTTTGTTAGACAATGCATTAATGATGCGAATGCTACTACTGGCCGGTCCATATCCATTAGTGCATTTTTTTATAGGTTCTCAATGTTATGGTTAGCTGTATCCATATTTTGGGGAAAGGAAAGTAATGTGTTGATCAGTGTCCCAAGAATATGGAAACACACTTTATTCTTGTTTGGTAGCACAAGTTGATAATGAGATGGATAGTGCGCAATGACCATTGTAGCCACAATTTCACAAATTTAAAAAGACCTAATTTCGCCACGACACCAACTCATCCCCACCACACTTGCCATTTTTAGCCTTAGACGTATTGTGTAGACAGGACGTTTTCTTGTGATGCTCAAATTAAACTATTTTTGAGTAAGGTAATTGTTGAAGAAGACGCATGCATGGATATTATAATCAAAACCCCATACCCTTCCTCCTTGATATTACTATGATTATGCACATGAAAAGAACCAAAACCGGCATTTCTTATCTCAAAAAGTCCAAAAATATTGATACGGCTTCAATAAAGCAAAAGGTCCAATAAACAAATAGAACCGACCAAAACGCTACTCCTAAATCATCCAATTGTCGAATGATAATAACAGGGTCTTCGTCGAGTTAATATGTATATATACCTAACGATTCATTATATGTTTAGACTAGTATAGTAATATTATAAAGGGATAAGATCAAATACTAACTACTCCTTTTGTTCCTAAGTAAGTTGTTTCTTTTTCGACCGTTATTTTGTAAAAATGATAGGAATAAATTAAAATGGAAAGAAAGTAAAGTAATAAACAGAATAATATAGAAAAGAGTTGTATCTACATTCTCTTACTTACTTTACTTTCTCTCCACTATAACTACTTATTATCATTTTCGCAAAACAACAGTCGAATAGAAACGTCTCACTTATAGTGGGACGGAGAGAGTATTTGCTAATTGCTTATTACTATCCATTAGTGGTATTTAGTGGTGTCATGTGGAAATTTATTTTATATTAATTAATTTGAAAATGACTTTTTAGTCATTTTTTATACTATATGACCGTTTTTTGTGATTCTCATGATGCGACAGGGTCCTGTAAACATGTCAACACAATGATTTTAATATGTAAACTAAATCTGATTGACATTGTACATGCATTAGACTGACATTATGTATACTACGTGTTGACATTAATATGATTATCGATAATATTAAAAATTCAAATAGAATTATCAAATTTTATTATTCGAACATATGCAAATATGATCTTATTAGAATCATTATGAAATTATCTTTAATTTGATTTTTTATGTGAAAAAAAATTTTAAATCAAAATAGTTATATAAGTTCGAAGTTTTGATATTTTAAAAGTTAGTTATAACTAACAAAATCCAATTTCCATTGATACCCATATCGTTACAATAGTTAGTTGACATCACGTATACCATAATTGACATTGTTATATCAGCTAGTTGACATCGCATGAAAATTGATCTTGGCCATTTGTTTTCAGAACGGATGGACTAGATTTAGTTTGCTGCCTAATAAGGATCCTGTATAAATATATATCGGGTTGTCGTGAATCCTAATCATATATCAAAACTAAGGTCCAACATGATTTATTAGATCGGAAAATGGACGACGCTAATTTGATTTATTACTTCCTCCATGAATATGTATCCCGCTTTGAATAGTTAAGTGAAGAAATGGTTAAAAGATGGAGGGTTGCAAGTGTTGTCTCTTTATTAAAAGCGAGTAAAAAGTGGTGCGAAAATCATGAAGAGTAAAGGCCAAATGTGGTCCCAAACATATGGCCGTTTTACGAATTTGATCCTGAACATTATCTTTTTTATTGTTGAGTCCCTCACAAATAAACTCAGACCAGAATCAGTCCAAAATTGATGGCGCCGTTAATAAATAACGATGATTGCCTTGTAATCCGAATTTGACCAAATTAAATTACTAATTGTAATTAGTTACACCTAATTAAATTCCTTAATTTCTATTAGCAAAAAGTGGAAGCAACATACAGAAAATATATTAAAACAATGCAAAAAAAAAACTTTTTCAAAATCAAACACACAACACTTAGGCAAAACAAACAAACAACACTTAAAATCACATTTAGAAAAAAAGGAATTCGAAGCATCGCTCATCGTTCTTCTTCTCAAGCAAACTTCGCTGAAACCCTACCCTATTCTTCGAAACGGCGAACTCACAACAGCACACCAGAAAAAGAGGCGTATAAACCCAAGGTCTCGACTGTACAAACCCTGAATGTGGAGGAGGAAGGTTGTTTCTTCAGGTGCTGATCCTTCGACGGCGACAGTAAACACACCCCAATCCCCGCCACCTCAAAACCCTTCGCAACCCATGCCACCTCAAAACCCTCTTGTACGAGCTCCGCCTAAAAATCAGCCGCGTTCGACCCGTGAAGGTAAAATTTTTATCTCTGTTTCTGATTTTTTATTGAATATGGTTGGGGTTATGAGAAATGTACGATGTTTTATTTATTAGGGTTAGGTCTGTTGGGTCGATTAACGTATGTGACGGATTTCTTAGTAATTTTTTGGGGAAACATATCGAATATTGTTTGTTGTTTGGTTGTGGTCCCAAATATGACTACAGATATTGTGATTGAGTTAGGGTAGATTAAAGTATGAGTTATTGGTGTCGTGTGGATCGTGTGTGTCCAGAAAAGTGCATTGATGTTTTGTTTTTGCTGTATTTTTTTGTGTTTGGCCGGATTTTGTTCTTTATGAGCATGTAGGGTATGTTCCATTTTTTTTTTGGGTTTGTGTGCTCTGCCTTATATTTTATTGTGAATGTTTTTGTGTTGGGGGACAAGCAAGTTGGTTGGGACCAAAGTTGTTTCATATTGCTCACTGCAATAATTTAGGACTAACCTAATATTTTTGGAATGTAGATGGGACATTCACAACAAGAGTCCACCACTCTGGTAAAATGGTTAAACACAATTGGAAAACAATACGTGGGTGGGGAGGTTGAGCACATCCATATATGTGATCCATACACGTGGTCAAAGTTGGAAGTTGATGATGCTCTGGAGAAGGTTGGTGCTGATGTACGTGGCCTGGACTATTATTTCTTGAAGCCGAGTAGACGTCACCACGGTTCGGGAACCGCCGGTTCCCGGTTCGGAACCGCCGGTTCCGGTTCCAAAAAATATGGAACCTGAACCGGCCCGCCTAGGGTCAGGCGGTTCCGGTTCATGAACCGGTTCGATGACGGTTCGCCGCCGGTTCAAGACCGGCGGTTTTCAGACGGTTCCGGTCCGGTTCCGGGCCGGTTCGGCGGTTCAATTTCATTTTTTTTTTTTAAATTTATTCATTTATAGTTCTAATTACAAATTACATCTTGTAGTTGTAGTGTTCTACTTACTAATTACTATCGAATAAATAAATATAACGAAAATGACAATTGACAAATAGAGTAGAAGTCGACATTGAAGTTGGACAATTGGAATTTTATTGATACAATGATTACAAATTACAATTATACAATTATACAAATTTGAACAATATGTTGATATTACAAATACAAATGTTGAAAATTGAAATTACAAAAGAGTCAAAAGACTTAAGTCTTAATACATAACATAATACATGCTTGTTAGCTTGTATAACAATTTAAATAAAAAATCTTAAGTAAAAAACAATAAATTATAAATGCAAATAGATAGTATAATATATTATATATATACTCTTAGTCGGCGAAGGAGATGTTTCTATATAACTAAATTGAGGATAACTTTAGCAATTCAACCTTAATTGTTGAGTTTAATTTAACCATCAACAATCATGGTAGAATTGTCAAAAGTCTCCTGGATTTAGTCTTATAGAGAAGTCTTCTTCACCGATTAGAGTATATACAAATACAATTATATAATTGTATTTGTATATTTTAAAGTTGAAACAATTGGGAAAAAAAAAGAAATAAAGGAAAAGGACTTGAGCCCAACTTAAATTTAAAATTTAAGTTGGGTTGCCTACGTATCCTTAATGCTCAATTACATTAAGGAATCAAAGTCCACGTAGTTCTCTTACCTTACTTACCTATTCGGCAATCGGCGGTAGACCTCCCACTCCACCTCATTGTTCTTCTTCTTCTTCGTCGGGGTAGTAGTCTTGGTCGGTTTGTACTTGGGTGTTCCAATCTAGCTCTTGATCTCTAATGTCAGCCGAACACCAATCGTCAAGTAACATGGTGGCTTCCATATTTTGGCCGGATAGTCTACTTCTTCTATCGTCCAAGACGTTGCCTCCAACACTAAAAGCGGACTCGACGGCGACAGTGGAAGCCGGAATTGAAAAAATCTCCTTGGCCATTGATGCAAGGATGGGAAAATCTTTCTCATGTGTTCCCCACCAATCGAGGACGTCGATTTGGTTGGGAACGGGACCTTCATCTTCATTCAAAGAAAAGCGTGAGTCAAAATATAAATCTAACTCACTTACCGTACTCCTTGCCGACGAACTACCGCTGGTGGTGTAACCGTATAGGTCGGCCAATTGGGATTGTGCGTCGGGGTCATCAACTTGAAAGAACCCAAAACTGTATTGTTGATGAGGGGTGGGTCGTTGTCTCACTTGGTGGGTACTGTTGTACTTGGCTTCGTATTCGGCAAAAAGAGTTCGCAACTCAAACTCAAATGCATGTTTGATGACGGAGAGATTGGGGAGGTTTATTTGGAATATTTCGGACAAACGTATGTTGTTGTTGTTGTTGTTGTTGTTGTTGTTGTCCTCATTGATTTTGGATTGCAAATCCCGAAGTGGTTGAAGATCAATAGAACTCAAATTGTTGTAATAAAATTCTAAAATCTTCAAGGTACCGACTAATTTCCATTTCGGATCCAAAACCTTTGCAATCAAAAACACCGTTGGAATCTCACTGAAATACTTAAGCCATTTGTCAACCATATAATATAAAACACACATCAACTCAGGATTTGTAATGGAATTTTTCATAGCCGTCTTAAAACCAAGTGATATATACATGCAATGCTCTAAAACATGAACAGATGTGCAATAATAAACACCCGATAACTCAACAGTCGCATTTTTGAAACCTTTGAACAATTTAAACAAACTCATGCTTTGCTCCCAACATGCATGCGATAAATATAAATCAGGAACGGGATAAGTCCTAAAAAAATCAATCAAATAATCTATATGCTCCAAAGTAGAGTTCAAACAATCATATGTGGAGTTCCATCTAGTAGACACATCAATTGTAAAATTTGTGTACCTGATCTTCTTTTGATGACAATATTTCTTCCAAGCCTTACCAATGTAAGGCTTCCAATGGATCAAATTTACGGCAGTTCTAATAGGATCAACATGCTTTTGCCACAAAGAAAGAGCATCTTGTACACATAAATTTAAAATATGACAAATGCATCTTTGATGAAAGTACTTACCATTTATAACCGGGGCACAAGCCGCAATTAAGTCGGCAATACTTGCAGTGTTAGCGGTTGCATTATCAAAACCAACAGAAAATACCTTATTGCACAATCTATATTCATTCAAAACTTGAATAATTAAAGCAACAATTGCGGGTGCGGTGTGTGGCGTAGGAAATTGTCTAAAACCAATCAAACGCTTGTGCAATGTCCAACTATTGTCCAAAAAATGACATGTAATGCCCATATAAGAATTTCTTTGAAAAGCATCAGTCCACACATCAGAGCAAATGTTTACTTTGTGACTCAAGGTGGACAAAAAACGTGTTACTTCTTTTTGCTTCTCAAAAAATTATCTGTTGTTAGATCTTTGATGTGAAGTTGCAGGTATTCTTTTAGCACCGACATTAAAAGCGGTTTGCATAGTAACTTCATATTTTTTGTCATCAAAAAAATTGAAAGGCAAGTGCTTCATTGCAGCCCATCTAACCATAGCATCTTGAGCGACTTTATGATCATATTTAAAAAGAGGCGTACCTGTTGTTTCAGACGCACCGGATGGGAAGTTTAGTTGGGTTTGGGATTTGGCGGTCCCATATTCGATCGGATGCTTTGCCTTTAAATGACGATGGAGAGTACCATAGCCCCCACCGACAAAAAAGGGGTAGGATTTATCGCAATAGTTACAATATGCGACGAATTCATTGGTCGGTTTTTTAGTGGTTGCATCTATTACCGCGACTTTTTTATAATGTTTAACAAAAATATCCGATTTCAAGGCCTTCTTATTAGCCTTACCCCGCTCGGTTTGAGTTTCAGGGGAGGAACCGCTTCATCATTTTCACCAACTTGTCCGGCGCTCGTCGGAGGATATTGTGCAGATCCTCCACCATTATCACCGTCGTCGTCGGATGATAAATTCACGTTACCATAAGAGTGATAAGACTCGTAACCTTCGCCGCCGCTCATGTTGCTAAGTGCCATGGCAGCCCTATGATCTTCTTCGGCCTACAAATATTATATATAAAGTTATAAACGATATAAATAATGTATAGTACCAAAAATAAGAATTTGTAAAATTAATATTCGAACAACTTACTTGCAAACGCATAGCGGTTTGTCGGGAAACCTCATCCATAACCTCACGACGACTAGGGCGTCTTGATTTCCGAAGACCACTTTGATCTTGGTCTTGGGCAATTCCCTTGCCCCGATCACCACCACGACGAGATGAAGACATTTTTTGCAAATTGAAAAATAAAGAGAGAGTATAACAAGAGTAGTGAGGGATGACCGGATGATTATGATAGACAATTGAAGTAAATTATAAGAACAATTTGCACAAATATAGTAAACAACTTGAACAATTAGAGAGAATGGAGATAGAGATGAGAGAAATTGTGAGATTGAGAAGAGAAATCCTTGTTAACACAAGAATGAAGTGAGTAGAAATGAAGGGGAGATGGGGTATTTATAGGAGAAAAATCAGATTTAATAAAAAAATAAAAAAAAATAAAAAAATTGAATTTTCGAAATTTGAAACCGGCCGGTTTACCGCCCGAACCGCCGGGTTTCTGACACGAAACCGCCGGTTTCTGTCCGGTTTCCGTCGTGGTTTCTGACGCCAAACTGGCGGTTTCTAGCCGTTCTGCGCACCCTACTCAAGTAACCCTAGCCTAGACCGCCTGAAAAGTCAGCCGGAACCGGCGTGTTTCTGGTCGGTTCCCGTAGAAAACCGGCGTGCTTTAGTCGCCGGTTTCTGACAGAAACCGCCGGTTTCCTGCCACCCTACGCCTGCACACCTATGCTGCCACCGCCCCTACGCCTGAAAAGCTGCCGGAACCGCGAAACCGGCGGTTTGGAACCGCCGGTTTCCGGCGAACCGCCGGTTTCGAACCGGCGGTTCCGGTTCTCATTTTGTTTCGACCCTGAACCGGCCCGCCATAACCGCCGCCCCCTAGCCGGTTCCGAACCGCCGCGGCGGTTCCGGTTCCCGGTTCCGAACCGCCGGTGACGGTTCCGGGCCGGTTCGGCCGGGCCGGTTCGGTTTGGGGACGTCTAAAGCCGGGGATAAACATGGATGAAAGGTTAGTTAGGTTTTTTGACAATAACTCATCTATGGAGATGGTGGTCTTAGGAGTAGATAGAGGTGTCGTGGACTTGTACGCGGTTGAAGCGAACGAGGTTTTATATAGTCAAACACCCCCCTGCCTCGGGAAGGTAACACTTTTCAATTATTTTCTTAACTGGTGTGTTTAATTGTTTTCTTTAAGTGTGTTGGTGCATTTGTGTGGTTGGTGTTGTGTTATATGTAATTGTTTAAGTCTTTGGTGCAGCTTCGTATTTAAGTGTGTTGATGAAGTTATGTATTTAAGTATGTTGGTGCAGTTTTTGTGTTTGAGTGTGTTGATGCAAACTTGTGCTAGGTGCTGATTATATATTTTTGCAATGTAGATAGTTCTTTCACAACAAGGGATGCACTGGGTATCGTGACCGGGGAAAAAGTTTTTTCGGGCAAGAGAGAGATTGAAAAAGTGGAATATGTGGTCCAAATTTAAATTTTGGGATGGGATGGGGGGGAGATGTTGATAACTCATTATACCCATGTAGAGGATGATGCGGGCAAAGGGAAAAGGCGAAATAGGAAACCCAAAGGGAAAAAAGCTAAGGGCGGTGGGGGGAATTTACTAAGAAGGTGTTGTCCAAAAAGATTTAAGAAAAACCTAAGGATTAGAAGGATTTGAAATAATAAGGGGAAAGCTAAATTGAAGATTTTTGAGAAGATAAAAAAAATGAAAAGGGGGAAAACTAAATGAGTGATTGGAAGGCGAAGAATCATGAAAAAGGCAAAAGCGATTAAGAAGGAAAAAATAAGGTAGGGGGGATATTCGGTTCCGATGAAGATCCATCCTTTTTGTTGATGTATATGACCTCGAGCAGAAGAAGAGACATCATGGCTACTCAAGAAAAAAGGCTAGGGGTGGGGGAGAGATGTCGACACTCCGAAAGAACACTTGGTGATAAGTGAGTGATCAACTCTCAAGTGATCCCCAAGTTCTTGAAGATGAGTTGGATTACAAAAACCGTTTACCGGAGGAAAAAAAACCGATTTTAATAACCCGTTGGGGAATTTTGGAACCTTCAAGGCGGATGACTTTCCGAACTACCCGCATCGGAGGGTGCAAGAAGAATTGGGCGGGAAAAAAGAAAAGATTGTTGTGGGCACATTGGGATGAATTTAAGGAGCGAAGAACCCCCTTGCCCGTTTTTTGGCTTCGCAGGGTTTCCCCAGGCTTCCGGTTTTCCCCGATACAAACAAACACAAAGGGGGTATTCGTTAAACCCGTATGTGTCAATTCTAATTATCTAAACGAAGTATAAAAGACATCCGACTTCACTAGCAGACTATGGGGCGTTTATCGAAGGGCACTCCAACATGAAGATCACCATATCTTCTCCAAAAGGTAAGAGATTACACCAGGCCCAAGATTTGGTGGACTTGGGGAGACAATACAAGCGATTGCAAGATTATGGGTGAAATTTGATAATCTTGGAGCCCCTTTTCCTTTTAAACCCACCCCGATGGAACCAGGTTTAAAGTGAAAAATAGCAGAAGTGTAAGATCTCTTTAAACGCCATATCTCCCAGAGGGCTAGATGGGTGCCATCTCAAAGGGTTTTGGCAAAGGGGAAAACCCGGGTCGGGTCGATCAATGATCGGTTTTTTTTACGCACATGCGTTGTTCACATTAAAACACGGGAAGGACTTGGATGGGAAATTTAGCAGGATCTAAGAAAAGGACATTTATATGATAAAAAAAAGGTACAATAATTCCTTAAGATAATATTGTCATGGTTTCGACATTCTTTGATTAATTGATTTTGATTGTTTTTTGTTCATTTAGTTTCCGCTAGTGATTGTTTTTCCCCGCTTTTGTGGCCCGCTTGAGAGCCGAACCGTAGTTTGACACATGCCAACAATTTCAAGCGGTTTCCCAAAGTTGAAGGAAAAAAACTGAGAGGCGGCTGGGCTACCAACACTAATAGATTTAATGAGGCTTTATTAGAATTCAAAAAGGGAAAAGTAAAGGCGCTTTACAACTAGTTGATGGAGCACAAAAGGAAAGGAATTTGGGGGCCCGAGCATTCTTCGGGTTCGTGAAAAATGTACATCCTTGTCAATAATATTTCAAAATATTATAACAAGGTGTTACTTTTTCCCGGGAAGCCTTGTATGCATGCTAGAGTCTTGGGAATGTCCATGGATAGATTTACAACAAGGAAAGAGGGTGCGAATGGAGGAGTGTTGGGGCCCAAAAAACTTAAAGGGAACCCAAAAAGGGTAAAAAGAAAATGGGAGAATGTATGATGGGGAGGATGTCGAGTGGATCTATCACTTAAATTTAAAGGTAAAGATTAGCTTTTTTTCGGTTAATTTGAAGAAACGAACGTGTAGGCCAAAAAGATGGATGTTGACGGGGGCACTCTATCCACACCCATTCCCCTGAGCGACATCAGGCAGGGCCCGCCCCCCTCATCTACCCGGCTTTTGGGGCCGGGAACTATTAAAATGGACCCAGTATCCCCAAAACCACCCCCAGATAACCCAAAGTCGGGCCTCCCAAAGGTGCTAGACAAAACTTGAAGAGGAAAAAAGACAAATGACAAGGCGGGCTCGGGAAACCCCGAAAAAACATGTTAAAAAACAAGGAGATGGAAAACTATGTCCAGGAAAGGGTTTGTCGGGCTACAAATGCCAGGGAGCAGGCCACAAGGAAGAAAATTGTCCGAACGCCCGGCCGGGATTTAACGAAAAACCGAAAACCCCAAAAACTTTTCCCCCACTATTTATAAACAACCCCCTTCCCAAAAACCCTTGTGAATTGCTCCCCAAAAATGTATAACTGGGAAACTATCCAAACGGGCATTAAGAAGATAATGGGAGAAATTTAGGAAATCAAGGGACGGCAATGTCCGATATTGAAAATCAAAAGGGGAAAAACAAGTGCACTAACCACAACAAGAGTTAACAATGGGGAGTGGTGGGGGGAAAAAAGAAGGGCGATCATCAACTCCAAGTCCCAGATCGAAAAATAGGAGGTGGGTTTGTAATACATCTTGTAATTTTGTCATGTTATGTTGAATTTTTGGGAAGGGTCTCATCAAACACTTGGGTGCAAAGTTCATTATTTGTTATTGATTTTGGGTTTGGATCCGATGTCAATCCAATTGTAAAATCACATCCAATTGAAAACAAATCACTTCAAGAAAAAAAAAAAAGCATTACAAAAAAAATCAAAGTTGTTCATCACCAAATCATTTAACGGAAAATAAAACAAACATTACAAAAAAAAACCTAAAAAGTACATAAAAACCCGGTAATTTCTTCAGGTCATTGTTTCTTCGATTTTTTAAAATCAAGTCAAAACGATTTTCGATTTTAAACCGCGACGGTGAAGGGGTCACGACATTCCCCCATCCCGATTGAGTCGATTGACTCACACCACCTAAAAAATTGGCAATATTTTCTCTCACAAACAAAGTAGAACTTCCCTTTACAAGGTTTGACATTGCTTCTCACGATTGGGAGTGAAGCAAGTTTCTTACAATTCAAAACCCGTACCCATTGGAGGTCGCGACCCCCGCTACTCTCGCCGGACCCTGTTGTACAAAGAAAGCTCCATAATTGTTCGGAACTGCATTCATCGCCTAGGGTTCGTCGTTTGTCAGAAGAGAAGAAAAACGAAGAAAGTGTTTGAGAATCAAAGCTAGGGTTGGTCGAAACACGCTTTTAAGTTGAATTATCTATCATTTTATATGTTTTTTATGATTATATTTTTACTTTTCCAAAATAATTAAAAATATTAATTAAAATTGTTAATTTGGTAGAACCTACTTAAATGCGTTGACCATTTGTTTTAGATAGTTTCGTAAATTTTTGGGATGATTCGTCCGAATTCATTTAATGAGGACTCAACAATCAAAAAGATAATGTTCATGACCAAATTCAAAAACGACAATATGTTTAGGACCACATTTGGCATTTACTCATTCATGAATAATAAACATGAATAAGAATAAGAGAGGGTTCTTGATGACCTAAATTATTCTATCTTCACCTAACTTATTTAGAATAATCATATGCCAATGGTGAAAGCACAAATTGAAACCCCAGAATGGTTCTCTAAGTCTCAATCTCCCAATATTTCATAGTACCACAAATAAATAAATAAAAAATCACCCAAAATAATTTGATTGTTACATTTTCGACAAATCCAATTTCTCTTAGCACTTGGGTTAACCCCGATGCTTTACCTTAGGCCATGGGCAATCCATCTTGTATCCATCTCTTCCCTTCATTATTCATAGGCCCCACACCTCTTTTTAGTTCATCTCTTCATTAAGAGGCAACATATGCAATTCTCCCTCTCTTATTCATCTCTTTCCTTAACTATTCATAGATCCCACAATTTAATTTCTTCAATTTAAATTTGTAACTAATTATAAAATATTTTATTTAATTACTTAATTAAAAATATTGAAAATACAAATTTAAAAAGCCTAAAATTTAAAAAGTGCAAAATTTAAAAAAAAATTGTACATAACTAAAGTCTTAGAAATTAAAAATACATAATTTAAATCAGAGAATTTAAAAAAACGACAAAATTTAAAAATCCTCAAAAATTGCTACTCCCCCCGCCCCTTTTAAAATTTGGGAGTCCAACTTTTTGGGCACAAAAAAGGTTGAGTCAAAAAAAGTTAGTGTTTTTGGATGAAGTGGTTTGACAAATTGTAATATTTTAATACTTATTCAAGGAAATTTTTTTATTTCTATATGAAATTCAAATATGGCTTCATTTTTATTTATAATTAATTTGTGAATTGAATTTCACTTTATAATTTAAAAAAAAAATTAATTTAATTTTGTAATTAAATTACTAATTCAACCCATGTTAATCCCGTCCAGGAACAGAAAAGGAAACTTTTAAAATAAACAAACATTTCATTGAATAGTGTACCCCCTGCGAATACACTTATCAAATCCATTAAAAATTTTTGGACTATCACAAGGGAAAAAAGAAAAAAATTCTTCCCCTTTTCCCGATTAGATTAAGATGCGTAAATCGACGGGAGGAAGGTGGGTGGGAAATGAAAAAAATTAGGTCACATCCCGGCAATATGGCACGGGAACCTTTTAAAAAAGCTTTTACGATTGACATTTACCTTGGGAACCTAGAACTTGACAAAATGTTAAACAAGATCATGTTTGGAACATGCACAATTTGGGGCACATAGACGAAAGTGGTTCTACATCACTAAAAAGGGTCCCAACGATACTATATGGCCCCGGGAAAAAGAATGAACCACATCGCCTTGTTAAAAAAAATTTCATCTCGAAGATCATGTTTATGTGGTTCTATTTGATGGGGGAAAGGCATTTTTCCCCTTCAGGGCAATTGATAAAAAGAAAAGGGAAAAAAAGATGGGGGTTTCTTTAGATTGCAAGCATCACCAAAGGGCACCCGAAAAAAGCTAATAAATAAGGTAATGTATGCATTCTATATATTTTTCTATATATGCATTTTATAAATGTACAAAAAGCCCGCATTTAGGTACATCAATTATTTGATGATACCGGGGAAAAAACTTTGCATATTTTGTGCAATAAAGACAACATATATGGATTCCATATAATTGTGGAATAAATGTTTTGGGGATGCTTCGTTTTTATGGATTGGATCTTCCCGTATAATGGAGAAATGCCCCAAAGGCAAAGTAAGTTTATCATTTAAACAAGAAATGAAAAACACACATTAAAATCATGACCCATTTTAGGGTTTTTTGCCACTCAAAATGGTTTCAATATACAAATAGTGGGAATCCCAAAAACTCAACCGATACTAATGGAATGTTTTGGGTTGGTTTAGAGAATACAACCACGTAGTTGCATACTACATGCAACCCCCTTAGATATTTGTTAAGGCAACGGGCTTCTCTTTTCCATGACTTATCCCCCTTGATTTAAAGACAATGTATCCCATCATTGAAAGTTTAGTGAGATAATGAAGGGAAGGGCCAATTGCTACAAAATTCTACAATAGGGGGAAAACATCATTGGGGGAAAATGCCCAAATTCCGGAACTTAAAATTCCACTAGAGTTGGGCAAGAATGCATTTCTCTCCGAAGGGAGGGGGGGAAGGATTAGGAAAATCGGGGATGGGAGGAAGACAAAGGTTGCTAACGGGAAAAATTATGATCTATGTTTTTTTGGATAAATGTATTTTTTTTAATGAATTTTGTAAGATAAGATACTACATTAAAGGGTTTTTTAAATTGGGAAAAGGGAAAGGCCCATGTAGAATGTGTTTTTGTAAATGGATTTTCTAATGCATGGGTAATGCATAATCGGTTTTTTTCAAGATTTTGAGGGCGGGGGGTTGATGCATGATGGGGTTCTTGTAAATGAATTCGTTGTTCCACACACCCATATAAACCAATGCACACAAGCCAAATAACCACAACAAACAACCACGAATTAATCTATGCAGCCCGATAACCACAACATAATAATTCATCCAATACACCACCACAACAACAACAATAGCTCCAACAACATATTAATTCTTCAACACACCACAACAACATCAACAAATTAATGAAAAATTCAACTCGCCAATGAAGATTGTCAGTGCTCGTTAGATGGTGGATTTCTTGGATAGATCTCGTATAGTCACTCCCAAACAAAGCGCACAGTGTTCCTCGCCTCGCGCCTATCCCAACTTTCACCTTCCATAGGCCATGGGTGAGGTGGGAGTTCGTCAGTAAGAATCATCCATGCTCGATCCGTGTTCTCCTCTTCGTTGGTTGAATCATCATAAATGCCCAAATCCATGTTATATTTGTCGATCCGCCAAAAGCTCAGGTTCAGGTGGGGATGGCGTCGCGCTGAGGGGGAGCGAGGTTGAACCCAGCTATCATCATTTCGATTGTTCTCGGTCATAGTACGAGACGATCGAGAACGAGGTAACTTGAGACGATGGGCGTTGCACACGTGCGGAGCGGCGAGAATTCACCCAACCCAACCTTATGCATTTGGGTTACAATCGTCGTGGTGTAGAGAGGATCGAGAGAAACCGAGGCTGGAGACGATGGGCCAACGTTGCCGAGTTCACCGCGACGAGGGTGTGCGACCGTGAGTGGGCGCAGGATTCACCCAACTCTCTACATTTGGGTTACATCGCCTGTGGTGCGAGAGGATCGAGAAACGAGGCTAGAGATGATGGGCTAGTGCCGCCAACGTTCCCACAACGACGATGGAGCAATTAGGGAGGGAAAGAAAGCTTTAGGGGGAAGAGAAGAGTCGGCGAAGAGATAAAGTTATTTATGAATCTAGTGGTTTTCCAAAATATGAGAAAGTTGTTGAGATGGGAGAGTGAGGACGGATGAAATGATGTGGTGGTTGGGATGAGTGATTTTTAGATGAAGTTAATTGTGAATCTAGGGTTTTCCAAATACGAGGAGTTGCTCGATGAGAGAGGGACGAAATGTGGTGGTTGGATGAGTGATTTTTTTCTTAAAATTGTTAAGCATTGATTAGATTTTAATTGTAATAAGGGCATAATTAATTAAGGAGTTTGAAATCCCTAATTTTTACGAAATGGAAATGTATCAACTTTGTTGGACAAACTAAAAGAGAAAGTGAATCAACTTTTATGGGATGGGGGGAGTACGTGAAAGCTATGGAGGTTTCTGTAGCGGCACAACGGTGTCGGCTTTAAAGGGGAGTCTAACGAGCCATGAGAAATGAAGTTCTTGGTTATGTGCTTTTAATTGGAATGACGTCATACGGGCGGTTCGACCATTGTGGCTAAGAAAACATTGTAAAAGTATTATTCATCGTTGTAAGGGGTTGTCGGCTTGGTTGCCTTGTTTTTTCCTTTCCTTCGCCGCCTCGTGGCTTTGCCCTAGTTAGACGATGTCGACAGGACTCGAGCCCTTTGCATTGATTTCTATGAACGCTTCGACCTTTTTGTCGCCAGGGGTAGTTGGCCACCACCACCCGTGCCACCCCCACCATTTGAGTGTATTGGCAACGGCCGTGTGCTTCTTCCCTTTGAGTCGAGCCCGTGATAGACGGATGTCACCCGTCCATCTATCAATATCCGACCTTATTCAAAATCTGGCATCTTGAAGGTCCTCCGGTTTTGTAGGAAGAACATCATAGGCGCCCCAATGTCGGGTCCGGCTCCACTTGGTACTACTTTTTTTCTCGATCGAAATAGTGTAAAGTATCTTTGTAGTGTTGGTTACGTTTTTCTCGGGTGCGATTGTTGTACTTTTCGATCATCCTAGCCCAAAAACATTCGATTTTGTTGGTTCTTGGGTGATCCACACTTCAACAATTTCTGTCCGAGGCGAGGGGGTGACGGGCTACTGCGTCGTAATTACCACTATACTTGAGTATCTTCCTTTTCCTTCATCCTGGGGGTCTCCCCAATTTGGAATAGCAATTGTGTCACCTGGGGGTCCCTATCGCAAGTGGTCCATGAAGGGCCAATAGACGCTATCACTTGGAGGATGGACACCAATAGCAGCATCGATGAACTTGACCGGAGCGGTAACTGGAAATGGGACGGGTCGTTGTTGAGATTGTTCATCCAATTCGCCGAAAATGGTCTTTAGCCCACTATAGTTGCTAATGAGAATCAAGTTGTTCGAAAAAGGAAATGAAGATGTAGAAATGTTTTAATGTGAAAAAATGATAAAGGATGATATGGGTATTTATAGATGATTTTAGGATAAAAAAGAGGATAAAAAATGGAGAAATTAAAACTGGTAAAAACGATAGTATTTAGGGAAAAAAATTTTTTTTAAAAAAAAATTATTTATTTTCAATTTTATAATTAAAAATAAATAATAATAAATATCAAATGGTCATATTCGATACTCTCAAGGGGTGGGGGGTCACCAAAACCCCCACGCGGGGGAAAAATTTGGTGGGGATCCAAAAAATTTTAGATTGGGGGGCAATTTATAAATAAATAATTTCATAACATACTAAAATAATATAAATATTTAAAATGATCTTAAAATAAAGTTCAATTTTAAAATCACTTATATTAAAAAACGAATAACACTCATTTATAACAGGTGTGTTTATCGGGGGGGAGATGACCGAAATAGTGAATGGTCTTATCAATACACAAATGTATAACTCCGGGGAAATTTCAATTGCGCCATATTCATCAAAAGATAATTGGGTTCAATTTCTCCCCCCTTTTACAAAGGATCCCATATACGGGGGTGGGGTTTTTCGGGAAATTCCTCCCTCTATCTTTGAGATGTTTGGATTTTTCAAAAATCCATGGACATCGAAAAAAATGCAACGACACCTAATTTATATATTTCGTTTTTTAAATGAATTTTTTTAAATTTTTAAATTTTAGTTATTTTATTTTACATTTTTGCCTTTTATTATTTTTATTGTATTTAAAATTTCTAAATAATATAATATTTTTTTTTTTAAATTTTATATATAATTATATTAATTAATAAATTATATTTTATTAATTTAATTTAATTTAGTCTTTCCAATGTCAAAGGGTTAATGTAGATAAAATAAAATTAAATTAAAAAATAAAAAAAAAGGTAGTGAGAAATTTTTTTTTAAATTTGAATTAATATAGATTAAAATAAAATCAATATTTAGTGTGACATTTATCTACAAATGGACCCGCATATGTGAAATGGTTTTTAAAAAAAAATTTTGAACGGTTGGGACTAGAAAGGATGCGAGCGCCAATTTATAAAACCCAAAAAAAAAAAAAAAATAAAGGTCCTTCTTCTTTTCTGTAAGAACCCACATTTTCTAGACAGCCTGCTACGGGTTTAAATTTGATGGATATCGACCCTGAAGATGTTTTTGGCGACGAAGACGACCCCGAAAATGAATTCTACCAGGTTATATTCATCACTGAAACCAGTTTTCCCCTTTTTATTATGTTGCGGAAATTTTTAATTTTAATGCTGACAAAATGTTTGAAAAAGCGCAGGAGAGATGCCACGAAAGAGTTTTTGGGTATTTGGTGGAGCTTCCCCCAAAAAGTTCTCCCCACCCCTTCAGTAACATTTTCTTGCTTTCTGTTCTCTTTTTCATCCCTAATTCCTTTTTTGTTGTGTTTACTGAGAATTTTTTTCTTTTACTTTATGATTTTGGGTTCACATTTGTTGCTTCATCTTTCTTGGTTTTTTATCGGTTGAGATAATTGGTAGCAAAAATACATGATTTTCAAGCATTTATGATTTTATACAGTTATATGATTTTCAACATTCATATTTTCTTTCTTTTACAGTTTATCCAATTTGTATGAAGAACCCAAGTACTATTTTGTTATGGCCCATGCCATTTATTTGCTATATTTTTTAGGCTGCTGCATTTCTTTTTGGATGGACTCATCAAAGCATGTCGTAGTTATAATAGGACAGTATATATACATACAAAATGATGTTCTGGTATTTCTTCTAATGGGTGAATGACTAATGCTTTTTGCAGGAAGATCAGAAATATGTTAGCCCTTTTAAATGCTATCATAAGTATATCAGTGTCCTTGAAGACTCAAATTATCAATAGGTCTTATGATGAAGTTGCTATTTGCTTCTTTAATACTGTAAGCTTTGAGGCCTTTGCACTCATGTACTTTTACCCTCTTTTATGAGGAAGACGGTTACATTTTATTCGTCGTCACTTTTAGATGCCCTCTTTGAGCGTGGTTCTTAAAAATTATATTCGTTACAGTATTTCAAAAAATGAATGGAGAAGGGTATAAAGGTGGAAAAACAAATCGAGTTAAAAAAATTAAAATAGTTATGCATATTTTCCTCATAGCTTTTTACACTTAAAAGCAAGGAATGCAACTAGTTTCCCAAAATCCAAACAACATTAAGCATTCAATTGATGGAACTGAATCTTTTGCTTTTAAAACTAGTTTTTACTACTGAAGTACCATTGTCTCATGTTAGTTCCCAAAAGCTTGATTTATAGAAGGAAAAGAAGAATCTGCAGGACCTAACTGGTGTATACGTTTTAATGTTCCCGAGCGAGAGGGATTTAGATAGACCAACAGCTAGGCTTATCAAAGAATTTGATCGGGTACAAGGTCAGTTGTGATTAGCTTTGTTGAGCTTCATTTCCAGTAATTTATTAGATTGGCGGCAATATATTGGATCAAAAATTTCAAATATGAAATCCGTAATTTACTAATAACCAATCCTTAAAAAATTTTTTTCTGGTTGTCACACACACACACACACATAGAGTGACACCGTAATGAAAAAAAGTTTAATGACTGTAAATTCTCATTCTCTGGAATTCCTTCAGTTGGTGTGTAGAGTAGAGGCTTATCCCTTTTTGTTTGATTCTTTGTGAGGACAGAGTCATTCAGTAAACAAATCGGGAGTAAGTATGGCATCTTGCCGAAAACCCCTGATAATTCTCTTTACAATGCTCTTTGGGCTGCACAAGCACTGTTACGCAAAGGGTAGGTTTATTTTTATCTTGCAAGAGTAATTAGATATACCAAATTTGGAGAATGACAATGATACCTATTCTTTAACTTTTCAAGCATATTATTTTTCTTAGTTCAATTGTCTTTTTTGGTGATATGCTCTATCAGGTCTCCAAAACTTGACAAAAGAATTTTGTTATTTACAAATGAAGATGATCCCTTTGGGAATATGGGAGTGACAAAACTGGATATGATGAGAACAACAATACAACGTCAAAGTAATGTGTCACTCATGCTCATGCACTTAAAATTGTAGAATACTCTTAAAGCTAGAAGCTTTTGATGTTTAAATGATGCTGTTTTAGCATTGTGTGTAACTCTACTGAAAATTTATGAGAATATTGTAAAGTAATGTCAGGTTCTTTTCAGGATGCTCAAGATCTTGGAATCTCAATTGAACTCCTTCCCTTCAGTAAACCAGATGATGACTTCAATGTGTCTACTTTTTATGCTGTGGGTTCATGTTCAAATTTTTTCCCCCCTTCCGATATATTTGTGTTCGAATTTATATATATCGTCTCATATGTTCAGGACTTACTGGGATTGGAGGAACTGATCTGGCTGAGTTTAAGGCTTTAGCAGCTGAAGGTTTGAATCCACCAGTTTTTTTCTAATCTGCCTAGATTTAATTTTTCTTATATATGTGATCTCTGTCATTTACATATATATTTCTCAATTATCATTGCATGCATTATAACCAGATAGTAGTATTGGGCTCCATCTTTGCTAATTCAAGAGGGAGATGACCTATTGTTAATATGAAGGATACTCCAATTGTGCTTGCTTGTTTACTCTTTTTTTCCATTTATCTTCACAAAGTCCTCTGGTACCAGATTTGAAGACATCAAAGATCAGCTAGAAGCGTATGTTCAGAAAGAAAGTTCGAGAATTAACTTCATCATTGCTGGTGGCAAATCCATAGAACTAAATACATATGCTGTTGTCCGTCCAACCAATCCTGGTCTGTTTTTGTTCTGTGCTCCTGTTTATATTCCTTCTTGGGGAAACATCTCTCATGTCTTCTTTTTCTGCTCAGGGAATATCACTTTGGGTCGATTCTGTTACTAACCTTCCTATAAAGGTATTTTGTAATGAAAAGTAGTTTTGCTTGAACATCTAGAAGTTAAAACCTTGTAGCTCTTCCCAATGTCAATTAGAGAATTGTATCAGTTATCATAGTTACTTAAACCCAAGCCTGATACCAGTGTTGGCTTGAATGATTATGCAGGCAGAGAGATCGTTCTTCTGTTCAGATACTGGTGCTCTGCTGCAGGATCCCAAAAAAATTTTCAGACTTACAAAAGGTGAGCTACTCTGTTGAGCTGACCTTTATGTTTAAGGCAACGGTGACTTTGTTCTTCAGAGTTGTTGTTCT
>NC_062968.1:13965998-14066996 GCF_023119035.1 Salvia hispanica
AGAGAGAATGGAGATAGAGATGAGAGAAATTGTGAGATTGAGAAGAGAAATCCTTGTTAACACAAGAATGGGGTGAGTAGAAATGAAGGGGAGATGGGGTATTTATAGGAGAAAAAATCAGATTTAATAAAAAAATAAAAAAAAATAAAAAAAAAATTGAATTTTCGAAATTTGAAACCGGCCGGTTTACCGCCTGAACCGCCGGTTTCTGACACGAAACCGCCGGTTTCTGGCCGGTTTCTGGCCGGTTTCTGACGCCAAACCGGCGGTTTCTAGCCGTTCTGCCACCCTACTCTGCAACCCTAGCCTAGACCGCCTGAAAAGCTGCCGGAACCGGCGGTTTCTGGCCGGTTCCCGAGAAAACCGGCGGTTTAGTCGCCGGTTTCTGACAGAAACCGCCGGTTTCCTGCCACCCTACGCCTGCACACCTATGCTGCCACCGCCCCTACGCCTGAAAAGCTGCCGGAACCGCGAAACCGGCGGTTTGGAACCGCCGGTTTCCGGCGAACCGCCGGTTTCGAACCGGCGGTTCCGGTTCTCATTTTGTTTCGACCCTGAACCGGCCCGCCATAACCGCCGCCCCCTAGCCGGTTCCGAACCGCCGCCGCGGTTCCGGTTCCCGGTTCCGAACCGCCGGTGACGGTTCCGGGCCGGTTCGGCCGGGCCGGTTCGGTTTGGGGACGTCTAAAGCCGGGGATAAACATGGATGAAAGGTTAGTTAGGTTTTTTGACAATAACTCATCTATGGAGATGGTGGTCTTAGGAGTAGATAGAGGTGTCGTGGACTTGTACGCGGTTGAAGCGAACGAGGTTTTATATAGTCAAACACCCCCCTGCCTCGGGAAGGTAACACTTTTCAATTATTTTCTTAACTGGTGTGTTTAATTGTTTTCTTTAAGTGTGTTGGTGCATTTGTGTGGTTGGTGTTGTGTTATATGTAATTGTTTAAGTCTTTGGTGCAGCTTCGTATTTAAGTGTGTTGATGAAGTTATGTATTTAAGTATGTTGGTGCAGTTTTTGTGTTTGAGTGTGTTGATGCAAACTTGTGCTAGGTGCTGATTATATATTTTTGCAATGTAGATAGTTCTTTCACAACAAGGCTGATGCACTCTGGTATACTGGTAGATTCTGGTGGAAAATGTTATATTGGCAGGCAAGAGTAGAGATTGACAACTGTGACCCAGATATGTGGTCCAAACTTGAATTGGGGATAGGGATAGAAGGGGTGGAGATGTAACTGGTGATACACTCATTATATCTGATGTAGAGGATGATGTGCAAGCAGAACAGGAAAAGGCTAGAGCAATGAGGAAGACCAAGGAAAAAGCTAAGGCGGTAGGGAAGTCTACTAGCAAGGTGTTGTCCAGTAAGATTATGAAGATAGCTGCTCAAGGGATTAGAATGAGAAGTGCGAGGTTGCAGGAAACTAATAAGGGGAAAGCTAAATTGAGCGAGATCTTTGAGAAGATGAAAAAAAATGATAAGGGGAAAACTAAATTGAGTAAGACTAGTGAGAAGGCGAAGAATCATGACAAGGCGAAAGCGATTAAGAAGGGAAAAAATAAGGTAGCTGGGGATAGCTCTCGAGTTGCTGATGAAGATCCATCCTTCCTTTGTTGATAGTGACTATGACCTCAGCGAGCATGAAGAAGATGACATCATGGCTACTCAAGTCAAAGGCTAGAAAAAGGTGGTGGATGAGATGTCGACACATCCGAAAGAACACATTGGTGATACAAGTGACAGTGATCAACTCTCAAGTGACTCACCAAGTTCTGGTACTGAAGATGAGTTGGATTACAACAACGAAAAACGCTTGACTCAGAGGTAAAAGAAAGCCACTGATTTTAATGACCCGCGTTGGGAAGTTGGAATGCGGTTCAACTGCAAGGATGACTTTACTGAACTCATCCGACATCAAGGAGTGGTGCATGGCAAGAAGTTAAGGCTGAAGAAGAAAGACAAGATTCGTTGTGTGGCACATTGCAGATGAATTCTAAGGAGCAAGAAGAACCCCCCTTGTCCGTGGTTTGTGCAGATTCGCTTTAGGGTTGTCCATGGCTTCTGGCAGATTTCCTGACTACGAAACAAACACAAATGGGGTAGGGCTTCGTTCAACCATGTATGTGTCAATTCTAATTATCTAAGCACGAAGTATAAGGAAGACATCCGACTCTTCACTAGCATGACTATGGGGCAGTTCATCGAGAAGGTGCACTCCAACATGAAGATCACCATATCTTCTCCGGAAAGGCTAAGAGATCTATGCACCAGGCCTGTAAGATGATTGAAGTGGACTTGGTGAGACAATACAAGCGATTGCAAGATTATAGGGTAGAAATTCTGAGTAATCTTGGTAGCACCTTTGTCTTATCAACCCACCACCTTACAGATGGAACTGACAGGTTTAAAGTGATATACATAGCTTATGAAGCATGTAAGATCTCGTTCAAACGCCACTATCGTCCCTTAGTAGGACTAGATGGGTGCCATCTCAAAGGCTAAGGCAAGGGAATACTTCTGACAGCCGTCGGGCTCGATGCGAATGATCAGATTTTTCCAGTCGCACATGTCGTTGTTCACATTGAAAACACGGAGACATGGACTTGGTTTATGGAACTTTTGAGTCATGGATCTAGAAGCAAATGGACATTTATATCAGATAAATAGAAGGTACAATAATTCCTTAAGATAATATTGTCATGGTTTCGACATTCTTTGATTAATTCAGATTTTGATTGATTTTTGTTCATTTAGTTTGCTGCTAGTGATTGATTGCTGCTATGCGAGCCTGCGTTGAGCATGCCGAACACCGTATGTATGTTTGACACATGCACAACAATTTCAAGAAGCAGTTTCCTTCGTCAAAGTTGAAGGATAAAATCTGAGAGGCAGCTCGGGCTACCAACACTAATAGATTTAATGAGGCTTTATTAGAATTCAAGAAGCAAAGTCAAGGCGCATACAACTAGTTGATGGAGCACACAAGGAAGGAGAACTGGAGCCGAGCATTCTTCGGGTTCGATGCAAAATGTACATCCTTGTCAATAATATTTCTGAATATTATAACAAGGTGTTACTATTTACTCGTCAGAAGCCATTGTATGCGATGCTAGAGTGCATTCGAATGTACCTGATGGATAGATTTACAACAAGGAGGAAGATGGGTGCCAGAATGGAGGATGTGTTCGGGCCTAAAATCCGTAAGAAGCTCAAAAAGGTAAAATAGAAAATGGGAGAATGTATGATAAGGGAGGATGTCGAGTGGATCTATCACTTGAATAAAGGTAAAGATTAGCAGTTTTCGGTTAACTTGAAGAAGCCGAACGTGTAGCTGCAAGAGATGGATGTTGACGGGGTCACTCTATCCACACGCGATTGCTGCTATAGAGACGACATCAGAGAACAGGTCTACGCCCCCATCATCTACCCAGTGCTGGGTCCGTAACTATTGAAGTGGACCGAGTATCCTGATATTGTGCCACCCGAGATAGCCAAATTGCCTGGACGTCCCAAGGATGCTAGACAGAAGATCGTTGAAGAGGAAAGACAAATGACAAGAGCGAAGGCTCAGGAAGCCCGAATAGTGCATGTTAAAAAACAAGGAGATGGATCTATGACTATGTCCAGGAAAGGATTAATGTCGGACTACAAGTGCCGACTTTGTGGTGCAGTTGGCCACAACAGAAGAAGTTGTCCAGAACGCCAGTCAGCGGCATTAACGAGCAACCTGAAACCCGCGCCAGGTATTACTTATTCTATTTCACTATTTATAACACAACCCACTTCACAAAACCATTGTGAATTGCTCACTTCGAAAATGTATAACTGCAGGAAGCTATCCAAGTCGGACATTAAGAAGATAATGGAGAAATTTAGGAAATCGGGCGACGGCAATGTCCGATATTCGAGTCAACCGTTGGAAAAGCAAGTGCACTCAACTACAACAAGAGTTAACACTGAAGTGCGAGTGGTGAGGAAAAAAGAGAAGGACGATCATCAACTCCAAGTCGAGATCGAAAAATAGGAGGTGATTTGTAATACATCTACGCACTAATTTTGTCATGTTATGTTGAATTTTTGGAATGGGTCTCTTATCAAACACTTGGTGTGCAAAGTTCATTATTTGTTATTGATTTTGGGTTTAGGATCCAGATGTCAATCCAATTGTAAGCAATCACATCCAATTGAAAACAAATCACTTCAACTGAAAAATACAAAAAAGCATTACAACAAAAATCAAAGTTGTTCATCACCAAATCACTTCAACTGGAAAATACAAACAAACATTACAACAAAAAACCCTAATACGTACATATAAACACTGCGTAATTTCTTCATGGTCTGATTGTTCTCTTCGATTGCTGTCAAAATCAAGTCTAAACGATTTTCGATCTTAACCGACGACGGTGAAGAGGTCACGACATCGTCGTCATCCTCGATTGAGTCGATTGACTCACACCACCTAAAAAATTGGCAATATTTTCTCTCACAAACAAAGTAGAACTTCCCTTTACAAGGTTTGACATTGCTTCTCACGATTCGGAGTGAAGCAAGTTTCTTACAATTGCAAAACCCGTACCCCAATTGGAGGTCGCGACCACCGCTACTCTCGCCGGACCCTCTGTTGTACAAAGAAAGCTCCATAATTGTTCAGGAACTGCATTCATCGCCTAGGGTTCGTCGTTTGTCGCTGAAGAGAAGAAAAACGAAGAAAGTGTTTGAGAATCAAAGCTAGGGTTGTGTCAAACACGCTTTTAAGTTGAATTATCTATCATTTTATATGTTTTTTATGATTATATTTTTACTTTTCCAAAATAATTAAAAATATTAATTAAAATTGTTAATTTGGTCAGAACCTACTTAAATGCCGTTGACCATTTGTTTTAGATAGTTTCGTCAATTTTGGACTGATTCCAGTCCGAATTCATTTGTGAGGGACTCAACAATCAAAAAGATAATGTTCATGACCAAATTCATAAACGACAATATGTTTAGGACCACATTTGGCATTTACTCATTCATGAATAATAAACATGAATAAGAATAAGAGAGAGAGGTTGCTGATGACCTAAATTATTCTATCTTCACCTAACTTCATTTAGAATAATCATATGCCAATGGTGAAAGCACAAATTGAAACTCCAGAATGGTTCTCTAAGTCTCTAATCTCCCAATATTTCATAGTACCACAAATAAATAAATAAAAAATCACCCAAAATAATTTGATTGTTACATTTGTCGACTATGCGAATTTCTCTTAGCACTTGCGGTTAACCCTGATGCTTTACCTTAGGCCATCAGCAATCCTATCTTGTATCCATCTCTTCCCTTCATTATTCATAGGCCCCACACCTCTTTTTAGTTCATCTCTTCATTAAGAGGCAACATATGCAATTCTCCCTCTCTTATTCATCTCTTTCCTTAACTATTCATAGATCCCACAATTTAATTTCTTCAATTTAAATTTGTAACTAATTATAAAATATTTTATTTAATTACTTAATTAAAAATATTGAAAATACAAATTAAAAGCCTAAAATTTAAAAAGTGCATAATTAAAAAAATTGTACATAACTAAAGTCTTAGAAATTAAAAATACATAATTTAAATCAGAGAAGTTAAAAAACGACATAATTAAAATCCTCAAAAATTGCTACTCCCTCCGTCCCTTAAAAGTTGAGTCACAACTTTTTGGGCACGAAGGTTGAGTCATAAAAGTTAGTGTTTTTGGATGAAGTGGTTTGACAAATTGTAATATTTTAATACTTATTCTGGAGTAATTTTTATTTCTATATGAAATTCAAATATGGCTTCATTTTTATTTATAATTAATTTGTGAATTGAATTTCACTTTATAATTTCAAAAAAAATTAATTTAATTTTGTAATTAAATTACTAATTCAATCCATGTTAATACACGTCCAGGAACAGCAAGGAAACTTTTAAAATAAACAAACATTTCATTGAATAGTGTAGCCTGCGAATACACTTATCAAATCCATTCAAAATTTTGGACTATCACAATGGAAAAGATAAAAATTCTTCACAACTTCAGCGATTAGATTAAGATGCAGTAAATCGACAGTAGGAAGGTGGGTGAGAGCTGAGCTAATTAGGTCACATACTTCAGCAATATGGCCTGGCTTAACAGCCCCAAACAAGCTTTTACGATTGACATTTACACTGGAAGCCATAGAACTTGACAAAATGTTAAACAAGATCATGTTTAGGAACATGCACAATACTGTGCACATAGACGAGAAGTGGTTCTACATCACTAAAGGATCCCAACGATACTATATGGCACCGGAAGAGAATGAACCACATCGCACTTGTTAAAAAAAATTACATCTCGAAGATCATGTTTATGTGGTTCTATTTGATGGGAAAATAGGCATTTTCCCATTCACAGAACAAGTTCCAGTAAAAAGAAACAGTAAAAATAGATGCGCAGGTACTTTAGATTGCAAGCATCACCAAAGAGGTCACTCAGCAATGCATAATAAATAAGGTAATGTATGCATTCTATATATGTTTTCTATATATGCATTTTATAAATGTACAATCTGTAGCATTTCAGTACATCAATTATTTGATGATACACAGAAAATCTTTGCATATTTGTGCAATAAAGACAACATATATGGATTCCATATAATTGTGGAATAAATGTTTTGGTGTATGCGTTCGTTGTTTATGGATTCAGATCATACCAGCTATAATGGAGAAATGTCCTAAAGGCAAAAGTAAGTTTATCACTATTCAACAAGACAATGCAAAACTACACATTGCAAATCATGACCCAGATTTTAGGGTTGCTGCCACTCAAAATGGTTTCAATATACAAATAGTGCAGCAATCCCTAAACTCAACCGATACTAATGTGAATGATTTGGGTTGGTTTAGAGCAATACAGTCACTGTAGTTGCATACTACATGCAACACCCTAGATGATTTAGTTAAGGCAACAGAGCTTCTCTTTCCATGACTTATGCCCTGTGACTCTAGACAATGTATCCCTATCATTGCAAAGTTGTATGCTAGAGATAATGAAGGTGAAGGGCCAGAATTGCTACAAAATTCTACACATAGGGAAAGCATCATTAAGGAGAAGTGCACAACTTCCTGAGAACTTACAAGTTCCACTAGAGTTGGTCAATGAATGCATTTCTCATCTCCGAGCAGAGGGTAGCACTGAAGGATTAGGTACAATTATCAGGGCTATAGGTATGTGAAGACAAAGGTTGCTAACAGTGAAGATTAGTGCATCTATGTTTTGGTATAAATGTATTTTTTTTAATGAATTTTGTAATGCATAAGATACTACATTATCAGTTTTTGTCAACAGTTTGGTAGTGCAAAAGCTGATGTAGAATGTGTTTTTGTAAATGGATTTTCTAATGCATAGGATAATGCATAATCAGTTTTTGTCAATGATTTTGTAGGGCAGAAGTTGATGCATGATGTGTTCTTGTAAATGAATTCGTTGTTCCACACACACCATATAAACCAATGCACACAAGCCAAATAACCACAACAAACAACCACGAATTAATCTATGCAGCCCCGATAACCACAACATAATAATTCATCCAATACACCACCACAACAACAACAATAGCTCCAACAACATATTAATTCTTCAACACACCACAACAACATCAACAAATTAATGAAAAATTCAACTCGCCAATGAAGATTGTCAAGGCTCGTTAGATGGTGGATTTCTTGGATAGTATCTCGTATAGTCACTCCCAAACAAAGCTGCACAGTGTTCCTCAGCCTCTGCTACTGCCCTATCCCAACTTTCACCTTCCATAGGCCATGGGTGAGGTGGGAGTTCGTCGAAGTAAGAATCATCCATGCTCTCTGATCCGTGTTCTCCCTCTTCGTTGGTTGAATCATCATAAATGCCCAAATCCATGTTATATTTGTCGATCCAGTCGCCGAAAAGCTCAGGTTCAGGTGGGGATGGCGTCGCGCTGAGGGGGCAGCGAGGTTGAACCCAGCTATCATCATTTCGATTGTTCTCGGTCATAGTACAGAGACGATCGAGAGAAACTGAGGCAACTTGAGACGATGGGCGTTGCACACCGTGAGGGGCGGCGAGAATTCACCCAACCCAACCTTATGCATTTGGGTTACAATCGTCTGTGGTGTAGAGAGGATCGAGAGAAACTGAGGCTGGAGACGATGGGCCAACGTTGCCAGCGAGTTCACCGCGACGAGGGTGTTGCACCGTGAGGGGGCGGCGAGGATTCACCCAACTCTCTACATTTGGGTTACAATCGCCTGTGGTGCAGAGAGGATCGAGAGAAACTGAGGCTAGAGATGATGGGCTAGTGCCGCCAACGTTCCCACAACGACGATGGAGCAATTAGGGGGAGGGAAAGAAAGCTTTAGGGGAAGAGAAAGAAGAGTCGGCGAAGAGATAAAGTTATTTGTGAATCTAGGGTTTTCCAAAATATAGAGAAAGTTGTTGAGATGGGAGAGTGAGGGACGGATGAAATGCATGTGGTGGTTGGGATGAGTGATTTTTAGATGAAGTTAATTGTGAATCTAGGGTTTTCCGAAATACAGAGAGAGTTGCTGATGAGAGAGAGGGACGAAATGTGGTGGTTGGGATGAGTGATTTTTTTTTTCTTAAAATTGTTAAGCATTGATTAGATTTTAATTGTAATAAGGGCATAATTAATTAAGGAGTTTGAAATCCCTAATTTTTACCGAAAATGGAAATGTATCAACTTTGTTGGACAAACTAAAGAGAAAAGTGAATCAACTTTTATGGGATGGAGGGAGTACGTCGAAAGCTATGGAGGTTTCTATGGCGGCACAACGGTAGGTCGGCATTAAGGGGAGTCTCAACTGAGCCATGAGAAATTGAAGTTCTTGGTTATGTGCTCTTAATTGGAATGACGTCATACGGGGCAGTTCGACCATTGTGGCTAAGAAAAACAGTTGTATTAAAGTATTATTCATCGTTGTGGAAGGGGTTGTCTGGCTTGGTTGGCCTTGTTTCTTCCTCTAGCTCTAGCCGCCTTCGTGGCTTTGTCCTAGTTAGACGATGTCGAGCACCGGACTCGAGCCCTTTGCATTGATTTCTATGAACTGGCTTGCGACCTTTTTGTCGCCAGGCGTAGTTGGCCACCACCACCGCTGCCACCGCCACCATTTGAGTGTATTGGCACTGGCCGTGTGCTTCGTCCATTTTGAGCTCGAGCCCGTGATAGACTGGATGTCACCCGTCCATCTATCAATATACCGAACCTTATTCAAAGTACTGGCATACTTGAAGGTCCTCCCAGTGTCTTGTAGGAAGAACATCATAGCTGCCTCAGAATGTCAGCTCCACTGGCTCCACTTTGGTACTACTTTTCTTCTCGATCGAAATGACTGTAAAGTATCTTTGTAGTGTTGGTTAGCGTTCTTCTCGGGTGCGCATTGTTGTACTTTTCAGTCATCCTAGCCCAAAAAACATTCTGATTTTGTTGGTTCTTGGGTGATCCACACTTCGAACAATTTCTCTGTCTCGGGCGGAGTGTGGGGATGACGGGCTACTGCGTCGTAATTACCACTAGTCACTTGAGTATCTTCCTGATTTCCTTCATCCTCTGGCTGGGTCTCCCGAATTTGGAATAGCAATTGTGTCAACCCGTGGGATCCCTATCGCAAGTGGTCCATGAAGGGCCAATAGACGCTATCACTTGGAGGATGTGACACCTAATAGCTGAGCATCGATGAGCCTTGACCGGAGCGGGTAATCTGGAAATGGGACGTGGTCGTTGTTGAGATTGTTCATCCAATTAGCGCAGTCGAATGGTCTTTAGCCGACTATAGTTGCTCAATGAGAATCAAGTTGTTGCCAGAAAAAGGAGAGAAATGAAGATGTAGAGAATGTTTTAATGTGAAAAAAATGATATGATGATATGGGTATTTATAGATGATTTTAGGATAAGCAAGAGGATAAAAAATGGAGAAATTAAAAACTGGGTAAGAAACGATAGTATTTAGGGAAGTAAGAATTTTTTTAAAAAAAATATATTTATTTTCAATTTTATGAATTAAAAATAAATAATAAGTAAATATCAAATGGTCATATTACGATACTCACTCGCGGGCCGGCTAGTGGGCGTCACCGCCTAACGCCAACGCGCCACGTGGGGGGAGGAGCGTGGCTAGTGGCGGATCCAAACTTTTTAGATTGGGGGTGCGAATTTTATAGTAATAAATAATTTCATAACATACTAAAATAATATAATACTATTTAAAATAGCATCTTAAAATAAAGTTCAATTTTAAAATCACTTATATTAAAATACAGAATAACACTCATTTATAGCACGAGGTGTGTTTATCCGGGGGAGAGATCGACTTCAAGAAATAGTGAATGGTCTTATCAATACACAAATGTATAACTCCCTGGGAATTTCAATTGCGCTCATATTCATCACTGTATGAATTGGGTTCAAGCTTTCTCCAGCCCCTTCTCATCAATGGACTCCTGACGTATACGAAGGAGTGCGGTTCGTTCGGGAAATTCCTACCTCTCTATCTTTGAGATGTTTGGATTTTTCAAAACTCCATGGACATGCAGAAGAGAAATGCAACGACACCTAATTTATATATTTACGGTATCTTTAAATGAATTTTAATTTTAAATTTTAGTTATTTTATGTGTACATTTTAGTAACTTTTGTATTATTTTTATTGTATTTAAAATTTCTAAATAATATAATATTTTTTATTTTAAATTTTATATATAATTATATTAATTAATAAATTATATTATATTAATTTAATTTAATTTAGTCATTGACCAGTGTCAAAGAGGGTTAATGTAGATAAAATATATAGGTAGAATTAAAAAATAAAAAAAGTAAGTGAGTGAGAAATATTTTTTTAAATTTGAATTAATATAGATTATTAGAGTAAAATCAATATTTAGTGTGACATTTATCTACAAATGGATCCGCATATGTGAAATGGTTTTTAGGAAAAAAATTTTGAACGGTGTGTTGTTTGACTAGAAAGCGATGCGAGCGCCAATTCTATATAAACCCATAAAAAAAGAAAAAAAATATAAATGAAAAACCAGTCCTTCATTCTTCTTCTGTAAGAATCGCACATCTTCTGCTAGACAGCCTGCTACGGGTTTAAATTTGATGGATATCGACCCTGAAGATGTTTTTGGCGACGAAGACGACCCCGAAAATGAATTCTACCAGGTTATATTCATCACTGAAACCAGTTTTCCCTTTTCATTATGTTGCGGGAAATTTTCAATTTTAATGCTGACAAAATGTTTGAAAAATTGCGCAGGAGAGAGATGCCACGAAAGAGTTTTTGGTGTATTTGGTGGACGCTTCCCCAAAAATGTTCTCCACCACTTGCCCTTCAGTAACATTTTCTTGCTTTCTGTTCTCTTTTGCATCCCGTAATTCCTTTTGTGTTGTGTTTACTCGAGAATATGTTTGTTCTTTTACTTCATGATTTTGGGTTCGACATTTGTTGCTTCATCTTTCTTAGGTAATTTCTTATCGGTTGAGATAATTGGTAGCAAATACTACATGATTTTCAAGCATTTATGATTTTATACAGTTATATGATTTTCAAGCATTCATATCTCTCTTCTCTTTATACAGTTTATCCGAATTTGTATGACAGCAACCGCAAGTACTATTTCGTCTATGCGCCTATGCCATTTATTTGCTATATTTTTCAGGCTGCTGCATTTCTTATGTTGTGCATGGACTCATCAAAGCATGTCGTAGTTATAATAGGACAGTATATATACATACATATATGATGTTCTGGTATTTCTTCTAATGGGTGAATGACTAATGCTTTTTGCAGGAAGATCAGAAATATGTTAGTCACTTTGAAGCTGCTATCATAAGTATATCAGTGTCCTTGAAGACTCAAATTATCAATAGGTCTTATGATGAAGTTGCTATTTGCTTCTTTAATACTGTAAGCTTTGAGGCCTTTGCACTCATGTACTTTTACCCTCTTTTATGAGGAAGACGGTTACATTTTATTCGTCGTCACTTTTAGATGCCCTCTTTGAACGTGGTTCTTAAAGAATTATATTCGTTACAGTATTTCAAAAAATGAATGGAGAAGGGTATAAAGGTGGAAAAACAAATACGAGTTAAAAAAATTAAAATAGTTATGCATATTTTCCTCATAGCTTTTTACACTTGAAGCAAGGAATGCACACCTAGTTTCCCAAAATCCAAACAACATTAAGCATTCAATTGATGGAACTGAATCTTTTGCTTTTAAAACTAGTTTTTACTACTGAAGTACCATTGTCTCATGTTAGTTCCAAATGCTTGATTTATAGAAGGAAAAGAAGAATCTGCAGGACCTAACTGGTGTATACGTTTTTAATGTTCCCGAGCGAGAGGATTTAGATAGACCAACAGCTAGGCTTATCAAAGAATTTGATCGCGTACAAGGTCAGTTGTGATTAGCTTTGTTGAGCTTCATTTCCAGTAATTTATTAGATTGGCGGCAATATATTGGATCAAAAAATTTCAAATATGAAATCCGTAATTTACTAATAACCAATCCGTAAAAATTCTTTTCTGGTTGTCACACACACACACACACATAGAGTGACACCGTAATGAAAAAAAGTTTAATGACTGTAAATTCTCATTCTCTGGAATTCCTTCAGTTGGGTGTGTAGAGTAGAGGCTTATCCCTTTTGTTTGATTCTTTGTGAGGACAGAGTCATTCAGTAAACAAATCGGGAGTAAGTATGGCATCTTGCCGGGAACCCGTGATAATTCTCTTTACAATGCTCTTTGGGCTGCACAAGCACTGTTACGCAAAGGGTAGGTTTATTTTTATCTTGCAAGAGTAATTAGATATACCAAATTTGGAGAATGACAATGATACCTATTCTTTAACTTTTCAAGCATATTATTTTTCTTAGTTCAATTGTCATTTTGGTGATATGCTCTATCAGGTCTACCAAAACTGCTGACAAAAGAATTTTGTTATTTACAAATGAAGATGATCCCTTTGGGAATATGAAGGGAGTGACAAAACTGGATATGATGAGAACAACAATACAACGTGCCAAAGTAATGTGTCACTCATGCTCATGCACTTAAAATTGTAGAATACTCTTAAAGCTAGAAGCTTTTGATGTTTAAATGATGCTGTTTTTAGCATTCGTGTGTAACTCTACTGTAAATTATGAGAATATTGTAAAGTAATGTCAGGTTCTTTTCAGGATGCTCAAGATCTTGGAATCTCAATTGAACTCCTTCCCTTCAGTAAACCAGATGATGACTTCAATGTGTCTACTTTTTATGCTGTGGGTTCATGTTCACAAGTTTTTCCCCCCCTTCCGATATATTTGTGTTCGAATTTATATATATGCGTCTCATATGTTCAGGACTTACTGGGATTGGAGGGAACTGATCTGGCTGAGTTTAAGGCTTTAGCAGCTGAAAGGTTTGAATCCACCAGTTTTTTTTCTAATCTGCCTAGAATTTTAATTTTTCTTATATATGTGATCTCTGTCATTTACATATATATTACTCAATTTATCATTGCATGCATTATAACCAGATAGTAGTATTGGGCTCCATCTTTGCTAATTCAAGAGGGAGATGACTATTGTTAATATGAAGGGATACTCCAATTGTGCTTGCTTGTTTACTCTTTTTCTCCATTTATCTTCACAAAGTCCTCTGGTACCAGATTTGAAGACATCAAAGATCAGCTAAGAAAGCGTATGTTCAGAAAGCGCAAAGTTCGAAGAATTAACTTCATCATTGCTGGTGGCAAATCCATAGAACTAAATACATATGCTGTTGTCCGTCCAACCAATCCTGGTCTGTTTTAGTTCTGTGCTCCTGTTTATATTCCCTTCTTGGGAAGCATCTCTCATGTCTTCTTTTTCTGCTCAGGGAATATCACTTGGCTCGATTCTGTTACTAACCTTCCTATAAAGGTATTTTGTAATGAAAAGTAGTTTTGCTTGAACATCTAGAAGTTAAAACCTTGTAGCTCTTTCCCAATGTCAATTAGAGAATTGTATCAGTTATCATAGTTACTTAAACCCAAGCCTGATACCAGTGTTGGCTTGAATGATTATGCAGGCAGAGAGATCGTTCTTCTGTTCAGATACTGGTGCTCTGCTGCAGGATCCCCCAAAATATTTTCAGACTTACAAAAGGTGAGCTACTCTGTTGAGCTGACCTTTATGTTTAAGGCTTTAACGGTAGAGCTTTGATTCTTCAGAGTTGTTGTTCTGTATTTATGATGCTTTCATTCTGATGACTCTGATCTTGATGATATAATATGTTGAACTGAATTTAAATGTATAAGTGATTAAAAGGAAATCTTTGCTGAACTACAGTCTGCTTCATTTCCTCCCATTTTGTATTTCATTACTTTGAAGATAGGAAACTAATTATCAAAATTATTGTCATGACTTATTGATGAAAACAATGACTACAGATTTCTGTAGTGCTTTTCCTTTTTCAGATGGCATGTTCTGATAAAACTGTCACTTCTTAGAAGCAATTAATCTCATGTGTTCAAGGCATTACGTTAAAGAGAGCAATCGAGAGCCTGCCAACTGCCTGTGAAAACTAGACGCAATAACTCACAACAATTAAAAAACACAGGAACACCAGATGCTTGATAAACTGACTCAAAGAAAAATGGATTGAACTGGAAAAGAAACCCCTCTTGCGAGGCCTTGGCCTTGTCAACACAAACTACTTTTCTGGATTCCCTTGTTAGAGAAAAGAAGCAAGGAAGGCTGGAAACGAACAGAATGTATATGGAAAATGCAATGAAATGAACTAAAATAGATAATATGCTAAACAATCCTCTCACGAGGCCCTACAATATATCACCGTTCTTATGCTAAACTCAAAACTTAACCTCCACTTCTCTAATCTAAGTGACCATTAAATAGAACTCTTATACTTGGAATTGCAAAAGAAAGACAGATAGTAATCAATAGAGTAAAGGCCAAAACTTGTCCTTAACATATCCCCATTTTATGATTTTGGTCCTATACTTTATCTTTTGAATTTTTGCATCTTGAAAATATCAACTTGGATCACAATTGGTCCTACAATAACAATTTCATCAATTTTTAAACGGTTTTAACCCGATTTTGATGGTTTTAACAGTCCCATTCGGGTTAAAACCGTTTAAAAATCGGTCAAAATCGGGTTAAAACCGTTTAAAAATTGACGGAATTGTTAGTGTAGGACCAATTGTGATCCGAGTTGAAATGTTCAGGATGCAAAAATTCAAAAGATAAAGTATAGGACCAAAATCATAAAATGAGCATATGCTCAGGACCAGTTTTGGCCTTTACTCTAATTAACATTGTTAATTGCATTGGCAATCACCGCTACCCACTACTTCATGATCTGTCACCGTCGTTGCAATTCATTATTCTCCATTTACTCTTCCACTTCCAGCTGTTAGAGTAATTGTCTAGCATGGTTTTGGCATCCAAATGTGCATCAGCCCTTCCCTGTCAAACCTCCAGGGAATTAAATAGCCAGAACTCCTACGACATCAAATCCTAAATGTATGAAAACTAAGGTTAAAAGATAAACACGATTGAAAGGCTCCTAACAAACTATAATAATTGAAAAGATAAACATGAGTAAAAGACTCCTAACAGACTATAATAACTAAAAGATGAACTTGTATCAGCCATCTCAAATCTTCAACATACGTATCACATTGCCCCTGATATCTTTTTGGGATCAATTATCGTTAAAATTCCTTATAACCATATATGAAATTCATTTGGTTTTGTTTTAAGTAACTTGCTTTTTGGTTTGTCAGTGAAAATATCATGTTCACAGCTGCTGAAGTTTCCGAAATCAAGAGGGTGTCTACTGGGCATCTTCGCCTCCTTGGTTTCAAGCCTTTAAGTTGCTTAAAAGATTACCACAACTTGAGACCGTCTACCTTTGTTTTTCCTAGTGATGAGGTTACTATATTCTTCTTACTTTATAATTATTCTTATCTTGATCATGTAAAATCTTGTTCTATAAGATGCTTTATGAATTGTTTTGATTTAATTCCAGAATTAACTAGGTTCAATCCAGGAAGTTTGCAGGTTCTCATGTTGCTTTTACCTAGAGCCTATCTAATCGATCTATACCAATTATAAAAGAGTATTGTCTATTGATCTATTCTAGATATATACTGAGTATTTAATATTTTAGTTTAAGGGAATCATCTAAGATGGTACCCCCTCCGTCCAACTAAGGCATTTCTTTTGGGACAGAGATTAAGAAATTGTGTTAAATGGGTTAAATGAAGATAAATTAAAATAGGAGTGAGAATAATGTAGGAAATATAACCAAGAGTGTAAAATATGAGAGAGAATAAAGTAAGTGATTAGATGAATTGTTTTTTTGCCAAAAAAGAAAATGGCCAACTTAGTTGGGACTTGGGACATCCCGAAAAGGAATACGGCTCAAATAAGTTGGCATATAGGGAGAATAATATTTATCTGTTACTCTCTTTGTCCCTTAAAATTGACCTGTGTACCACTTTGGGTGGTCCCTTATAAAGTGAGTATTACTATAATGTGACAAAGGGTTTATACTAAAAAAATTGTATTCTTTAGACTCTAGTAATTTAATACCATATATCCCTAAACAATAGGCCTGGACAGGCGCAACATGAGTTTTACTAAAAGTTGTTGAATACTTGAATGCGTGGAGAAAGATTCCACCTTCACTGTTAGTAATGATTAATAAATGTGTTAGTAGCAGGGAAAATGGGAGCCCTGTGGTAGAAAAGAGTGACCAAGTAAAGGTTATATATATAAGGGGCAATATGTTGTGAGGAATGAGGATAGTTTCTATAAATGGAAATTGACTAATTTTTTTGTGGATGCATCAAAATGATAAAATTGGACTATTGTTTAAGGACGAAGGGAGTATGAAATAGGAATCCTTTGTTTCCATACTTGTTTAAAATTGTGACAAGTATATCTATTTCTCACTTATATATTTATTTATTTGAATAAAATAATTTTATGTGCAATGTTCCATCCTACATTCCTACTAGTCTTCATTAAATGCTCAAAGCCACTTCTTCCTTTTCTTTTCTGATTTAGCATAACTTTCCAGTTTCACTTGAATTGCAGGCCTTTGTTCTGATTTTTCTCTAATTTTGGTGTTGGTGTAGGAAGTGGTTGGAAGTACTTGTATTTTCATTGCTCTACATAGATCCATGTTGCGGCTGAAGAGGTGAGTATATTTGACTTTAAATCAAGCCTCTGTTGGGGCCTTAATTTGCTTTCTTTAGGTCATCTGTTTTGACCGTTTTGAAGTAAAAGTCTATCACAGGTTTTAGCTGGCATTATTGGATGTTGGTTTCGTATAAAGATCTTTGCCTTGCCAATTTTTATTTCAGTTTTATACACTTCGACATTTTCACTTGCAGATTTGCTGTTGCATTTTATGGGAATTCTACACATCCGCAATTAGTTGCATTAATTGCCCAAGTAAGACGTTATTTACCATAACGAAGTTATATGTTCAGTTATTTGAGCTTAACTTTGTATAGTTGAAACTCAACCACAAGTCAAATTTATTTTTTATACATCGGAGATACCATTTTGGCTTATTATAGTCTGAAATCTGAAACTATATCTTTAACTATTACAATAGAGCCTTGCTTCACAAAATTTGGTTTGCTTATCATACTCCACTGTAATTATCCTCTTACCCGTTATTTACGTAGAAGTGTATTTGTACTAATCTGATTATACCTATAACATGTTACTTATTTTAATATGGATGCTGTCAATCATTTTCATCACCGATGTGGTCATTTTTCCATGTGAGGCTGAAATTGCCTTGCTTCCTGTCTCTAAGTTCTCAGTTATCATATTAATCCTCAATTAGCATCTGGTGGATCAAAGCGGCATTCTAAAATATTTATCAATAATGCCAAGAATAACAGGAGTAGCTCAATACTGTTCAGCATTAAGACTGTCTGATCGTTGCTAGTTTCATCCCACAATTCCACTATCTGAATATTACAATTTTCTTTGTAATTGTCCCTAGGATGAGATAATGAGTCCCAGTGGTCAGATTGAGCCACCTGGGATGCATATGATATATCTTCCTTACTCTGATGACATCAGACCCATTGAAGAGGTAACAGTACTGTTGTTCACTTTCCTGATGGGAGAATTAGCATTGATGACAATATGGTCGGTCTGCAGTTTCACACTGATACAAACTTGGCACCACGAGCATCAGAAGACCAAATAAAGAGTGCCTCTTCGTTGCTGAAGCGCATTGACCTGAAAAACTTTTCTGTTTGCCAATTTGCGAACCCAGGTAACCTCAGTTTTATGGATGTGCATTATTATATTTTGGTGTCAATTGCCCAGAGTAATGGGGAATCAATATTTTGGAAGGACAATATATTTACGGTTATTTTCATGATTGAGATAGTTATATTCAGATAATATTAGATCACATGGTTTTTAGCGATGATCTATGTGTCACGCCTACGTCAATCTCTGAGGCACTTGGTGCGTCGTCCGATGAGAATAATGACAAATATTATACATAAAGTGGAAAAGGTTTGCTTATTGGTTTGTTGATAACCAGGCTTGCTATAAGCTGCCATCCAAACTTCACAAAAAAACAACTTGATATTTACTACTGTAGTATAAAACATCTGATGGATGATTCTCTTTTAGAAATTTTGACTATCTGATATCTCCTATGATCATGAAGAAAATGTGTCAGTAGAGAAGTTTAGAAGTCGTTACATCAAGGTGGACATGCATACCTATCTAGTATACACACAACATATATTAACCATGTTGATAATTGTTTACGGCATGCTACACATGGAGACGAGAATCTAAGTTAAAAAATTTAGATTAGAATTGAGTCAGATTTCAAATTGCAGTGCAAAATAGACCCATGTGAGGGGTTGCCATTTAAGAGGCAAGCAGCATCAGTGGCTTGAGATCCTGAAATGACATTGAAATTCAATTCTGCAAATAGTAATGCAATTTTCCAAGGTCGAACCATCTGTACTCTACTAATGGCAAATATTATTTTAATTCCTTACAGCCTTGCAGAAACACTATGCAGTATTACAGGCTCTAGCTCTGGATGAAGATGACATTCCTGATGTCAAGGATGAAACGCTTCCCGATGAAGAAGGCTTGGCCAGGTAAGTGGGATTTGATACTGTTGTAATCTGCACCATCTGTATTCTTCTCCACCAATCTTGCTCTGTGCTTGTCATTTAAATGTGTACTTAATTTTGGCTTGTTTATTCTTTCGGAAGACCGGGGGTTGTTAAAGCATTGGAAGAGCTCAAGATTTGTGTGTATGGAGAAAACTTCAAACAGGAGGATGACACGATGGGCGGCAGTCAAAAAACAAGTGAAACCTCCAATAAAAGGAAAGCAGTTGCTGATAATGCAACTAAGGAGTATGCAAACTACGACTGGCCTAATCTTGCAGACAATGGACAGGTTTATATTCTTGTTCCTAAAATGTTATATTCATCCATTAGAAAATGGAGATTTATAAAAATTGTTTTTACTTTTGCAGTTGAAGGAGTTGACAGTGTCGGAACTGAAGCACTACCTGAACGTACACAACCTGCCGGTCGGTGGCAAGAAGGAAGCCCTGATTAGCAGGATCTTGACTCATATGGGTAAATGAGCTTTGAGATTTTGGGAGGAAAGAATCCACCTTGCAAATGCAAAGCCCCTTTTGTTGATGTCATGTGAGATTGATTATGCATTTTATGAATCATCCAAAAATGAAAGTAGAAAGTACGATGCAATGGTGTGTCATTGCAACTACATAGAACTAACTCTTAACCTAACAACTCAACTATTGGTGCTTGCATTTAGTCGCTGTCTGTATCTTTGCTGTCTGTATCTTTTATTTATTATATTAAATAATTATAAAAATTATATTTTTCATCCTCTATAAAAAGAGACCGCATTTTCTATATTTTTTTTATCATAAGAAAATATCATCTTTCTCCTCATATAATCATTCTTCTTTGGTACTCCCTCCGTCCCCAAAGAGTATGAACTTTGGATTCGGCACGGGTTTTAATAATTTAGTGGAGAGTGGGGTCCACATTATTATAATGGTATAAGTGTTAATGGTAATGGTATAAGTTGTAAATAAAATGATATGTAGGGGTAGCATGTTGTTTGAATTTTTTAAAATTAGAAAGTTCATACTCTTTAAGGATAGATGAAAAAGGAAAAAGTTCATACTCTTTGGGGACAGAGGGAGTATAATTTTTAATTTATTTATTTTATAATTTTTAGTTTATCATTTATTGTGTTTTTTATCAACTTTTATTATGTAATAATAAATATTTCTATTATAAAAATAATAATAATAATAAATGTATAATGGTGTGGTCGGATAGTCACTGATATATCATAAAATTTTAGCAATTCATTCTTTTGAGTTCTCTTGAGTAACTATATGGTGCAAAGATTAAATTGTCATTGTAAAAAACAAAAAACTTGATTGATTGAATATCTACAATCAATCAAAGATAATAAAAAAAAGTCCAAAAGTTACATCAAGTATATAGCTTCCTGAATACGTTTAAGAAGCTTTGCACAAAACCTAATAAAAGGCAAATGTATACATTGAGCCAATCTCGGTAGATTTTTTAACATGTGAGATAGAAATAAACCATTGGTTAATGATATAAAAAGGATTAAAACACATATTTCAATACATTTTTGCAGAATTTGTCAATTCTACATACTCCATATTAATGGTTTTAAGAAATATAAATGCAGTATTGAAAATACAATTAAAAAAATAATAATACAATTTTTTTGCAAATTGTCGGAAACTCTCTTTGATTTCCTCCCAAAATTTTCCCCCAGAAAAAATGTTGCTTTATATACTTATAGTTATAGATTAGAGATAGATAGATTTATATAAATTATTGATTATAGATTTGCGAGAAATTCATATGATTTTTTTTATTTGTATTTTCAAAACTGTATTTATATTTCTTAAATCATTACTTAATAGAATTATTTTAAAGAAACTATCTTTACATCTTCTCAACCTACAATTAATAGCAAGAAAAGGTAGATATAACTCATAAAAAAATGTGAATGATGATTTGATGTCAACAAATGGAGTACATAAAGCTAATAGCAAGAAAAGGTAGATATAACTCATAAAAAAATGTGAATGATGATGATAAATTGATGTTAACAAATGGAGTACATAAAGCTGCAAATCAATTTATAGAAAGTGATGCATGTGTGTTATAGATGTGAAGTATGATCAAATTCAGAAATTAAAAAGAAAAAAGAATTTAGAGATAGATTATATAGCCAATTTGAAGAAAGAGTTACTCTGCATCTCGAATTGTGAAATTTGAATTAGGCAATTAGATTTAATATATCATCTCATTCTTGAGCCATATGCTTTGAAAAGAAAATCAGAGATAGAGCGTGCATCTCATCCATAAAGTCACAATTTTCCTTTTTCACATATTGTAAGTGGGGGTGAAATGTGACGGTTGTATCGAATGTGTATTGCCTGCCGTGGAAAAAAAAATAACTTACCCTCCAAGCTTCAGCCTTTATAAATAGAGCCAAATCGTCAAATCTTTAAGCATTCTCCCACACAACAAATTCGAACAAAAATTAATTTCAAAGGCTCTTAAGAATTGAGAGGCCAATCAGGTAATCGATCAGTTGTGTTAGCGAGGCCACGCAGCAATCGAGGGTGAGGTGGAGCTAGAGACGACAGTCGGAGAAGTATGTCGCAGCGAGATCGAGCGTGAGGCAGAGACAATTAATAGGGTCGACCAAAGGAGGTGAAGCCTGTGTTGTGTAAGGTGGAAGCGACAACCGCTTGCTCAACGATGCCACTTTTACTATATACATTTTGGTGTATATGCTCAAAATTTTATAATGGGCTAGTCTTAATACTCTCTCCGTCCCAGTTTATAAGCATTGGTTATTTAGAATCTTAAAATTGTAGATGTTATGTATATATTCTTTATTAATTTAGTGTGATTTATTCGTTAGTTCTCAATTATCGAACGATTCAATATATAAGCATTTGTTGAGATGTAGATATATTTATAGATAAGTTATTTTTTTGTCTTATTAATGAATTTGTATAGGTATTGCTACATATAAACTATAGTATTTGAGTATAAATTGATTTCCTTATATATTGAATCTCTGCTTATATATTGTACCTTATAATTGGATTGGATTCTACTTAGTTTATTGGTTTTTGTTCTTATTTATATCGATTGAATTAGTAGAGCCAAAATTTTCATCTTTCTTTAAGGGTTCGGGATTACTTTTTATTTATTTTAGTTTTATAAAATTTTATTTCTCTTTCATAAATTTAGTGCTAATATTTAAGTTTGTGTACGTTTGTGATAGGTTGTGTACTGTGAAATTAAAGAAAACTCAATCCTACAATTAAGATCAATAAATGAGTGAATGAGATTAAGGCTCAATAGCTTACGGATTTCAATAAATAGTAGATAAAATATCAACAAAAGGGTAAAATAGTCAATCTGTTATAACATATATTTTTTATGGATTTTTTATATCAACACAGTGTAATATAAATATCAATACAATGACATGAGAATATCAACATGTGTATATGGAAATATCAACATAGTTTTATTGATAGTGTAAATGCATTATATTGAGATTTTTGATGCATTTATTAATATAAAATTTGTTTATCAACATATACGAAAATTGAAATAAAAATTATAAATTTCATAATCCGATCATCGTTAGAACATATGCAATTGAGATCCTGTTAGAATCCTTATGAAATTACCTTTAATTTAAATCGAAATGGTTACGTAAATTCCAAGTTGTGCGATGATTTTGATGAGAGAAGAAGTGGTTAGTTTTAACTACCATATATAAGAATTGACCCATATTCCCTTTAAGTTTATTTGATAATTTTTTTAATTTTAAATATAATCCACGTGTCATTATTTCAGCCACTAGATCTCATAATTTAATAGCTAAGATTTGGTCTTAATTTGGAATGGCTAATTAGTTAGCAATTGATCACAACCCACCAAATATAAATATAAATAATTATTAGGAATGTGATCAAATGCAAACTATAAATATTGTACAAACTACAAACTATGATTTGGACCGTAAGTTAACATCAACAGATGATAAAAGAATAGCAACAAAAAATGTCAACACAATGTCAACGATTGATGTTGTTTTGAAATTGTATTGACATCAAAATCTTAAAATTTTACACTATATTGATATTGTGTTGATACTGTGTTGCAAAAATTTGTAGTTTGTACAATATATGAGTTTGCATTTTATCACTACCCTAATTTAACATTAGTCACGAAGTGAGTGAAATATAGATTAAGTACCGTTATCCAAGAATAGATTAAGTACCGTTATCCAAGTGAGTGAAATATAGATTAAGTGAGTGAATATATGAGTTTGCATTTATCACTTAGTCACGAAGTGAGTGAAATATAGATTAAGTACCGTTATCCAAGAATAGATTAAGTACCGTTATCCAAGTGAGTGAAATATAGATTAAGTGAGTGAATATATGAGTTTGCATTTATCACTACCATTTTCTACTGCACCAATGCAATAATGCCATATGTACACTCTTTTAATTAATAAAATAAAAGACTAAAATTATATACAACATTTCCTACTACACTTATATTCATAGAAAAAAAAATGTTGGATTGTAATCTTTTCTTTGTTTTGGCATCACATTCAAATGTCTATATTGGGTTTGAATTAATTAGAAAATTAAAATGTCGACATGATAAAAAATGTCATCTAATCAATCAACTCTTGTTATCTCACTCTCATGTAACCTACTTCACTTACTGGAAATCAACATATGAATGCAGCATCGACCAGTAATATATAAAGGGGGTGTTCAATTGGCAAGACTAAATCTTATGATTAAATATGTATCATGTTTGGTTCATAAGATTGACCCCCTCAACGGGTGTTCAGTTGACAAGACTAAATCTTATGATTAAATGTGTATCATGTTTGGTTCATAAGATTGACCCCCTCAACTTAATCCTAGATGGATAGTCTCATGATAATTAGTTATAGCCTCCCCCCTCCAACTAAAATAATCTCACAACTCAATCCTAGATGGATAGTCTCATGATTATTAGTCATGACAACCGAACGCTACCAAAGTAGATTTTTCATCTCAATCATGTCAATTACTGCACTTGAAATTAGACAAAGAAACTGTTTATAACTAACTTTTACAAGCCCAAAAATAACAGGATGAAGGTTGTAAGACCATCATCTATCTGCCCACTTTGTGAGGCTTTGCCGTATTTCTAACAGAGCTACTACTCTCCTCTTCTACATCATTCACATATATAATACCTTGGTCATCCTCCTCCTCATCATACTCCTCATCCTCCTCGTCTGTATCATCATCAACCATGTCAGCGCGCAGTGTACTGAACTCAGGAGGTGGAGGGCAGTCTTCCGTCTCGGCCTCATCTCGTTTCATCACAAGGTGTCGGATGACCCTCTCGTCTCTATCTAGCATGCTCTTGAATTCATTTATCCATTGCGCTTCCACCTCAAAGTTCATGAGAATGTAATGGGCATTCTTCGCTTTCTTTATCTTGTATGCCAGCCTACGCATGCCCCAGTCGCTGAATCTCCAAACCTTGCCCTTCTTTTCCTCCAAGAAATCTATCAAACAAATTGTGTAAACGAGAAACAACATTTGAGATACCACTAAACAAAAGAGCATGATCAAGCAAGATGAGAGCTAGAGGGAAGGGCGAGTAAACGAGGAGGAAGAGCTTCCAACTTTCATCACAAACAACTATTATCACGAGATTAGGATAGCATAAGCCACAAATGCATAGCAAAAATACCTCGAACTTTGGTGTTCACATTCTCAACCTCGTCTTTGTAATCCTCATGGATAAGATATACGACTTCATAATGTCGCACTGTTCAAGAAACCAAGGCACATTAATCACTTAAAGGAGCATTCTAATATGATGATGTTGAACATTCCTCTCTAATTCCATCATGTTTCGATTTTGCAAGTGCACTCGAAATTCATATTGAAAATACATTACGATATATTAGTAGAATGATGTAGGATCAGAGGAAATGAACTACATTTACGGTCACCTTATTAACTTTTACAAACTCAAACATCACAAATACAAAGCAAAAATATCAAGAAAACAGGACGCAAATATTTACGGTCTTCACCATTCCAATCATGTTCAATTTACAAGAGGTCTTCACATTTATATTGGTAATACAATATGATATGTCGATATGAGATAAAACACAAAATCAAAAGATTTATAACATACAAACAAAGGGACCAAACTACTTTAATGGTCTCCACAAACGATAAACCTTTCCCTAACCCAAACATCAGATGATTGATTGATAGTTCATCTATCACAATACGGAAACCAAAATATCAAGAAAACGGGTAAGAACTAAAACTTCATAATAGTAGATATGGCATAAAATACTAATCAAACCAAACATCAAAACACCAAGAAATCGCAAAGGGCATTCTTACTTTGATCTACATTTGTATCACTCTCTAGCAGCAGATTTAAAGCCTCAAAGAGTTCACCTGCAAATCAAAATTCAGAGAAATCACATTAGTTCAAAATCAACTAGTATGAATCAGAAAATTAGGTTAAAAAAACCATGAATCCCAAAAATTATAGTGTAAAAACTAAGAAATAGCCCAATGAACTCACGCTCTTCGACATCGGCAAACTCCGGCATAAGCCTACCATCTTCTTCAACACTCCTCTGCCCAAACATTCAAACACAACATCAAATACGAATCTCATTGATTCTACATTCTTCGGCATGAAAAGAAACGAATATTATCCATTTCCATCGATTTTCTTGGCAAAACTATCCACATTTATACCACACAACTCGATAAATTACAAAATTCGGAAAAGAAAAATCAAAACACACGCACCTGTTTGAGAAGCACGGCTTCGGGATAAGGGCCAGTGGCTTCATCGGGCTTGGAGGCGAAGCTATGGCTGTCATCTTTTCTCTTTTTCTTGGGTTTATTCCCCTTCTTCATCGCCGCCGTAACTGTCAAGTTGCTTCTGAGCTTTGATTTCTGCGAAACCAAAGATAACGAAGAGAAATTAGGGCTTTTGCTTACATTGATGTTTGATTTTGGGATGCAATTGAAGGCGAATTGGGTAGAGTTTAGAGAGATGGAAACCATTATTGATGGTTTCTGCAGTAGATAGGAACTCTTAAAATCTGGGATTTAGATGGTTCTTGTAATTTTACGTAGGTATCATTTCTTATCTACACTATGCATGATTTCACACAACTTATTCAATAGACAACTAATTCAATCGTCCATTTTTTCAATTATTTCTTCTATTAACCTTCATTAAGGTGTAAATCATATAAGTATATAAGATAAATTCTAAATTCTAACCAAGTAGCATAACAAATTTCACAAACTAAGAAGAATAATCCTAAGCGATAAAACTTCCATTTTCATCTCTCTAACTATTTCAAGGCAGAATTTAGCTATAAAAAGCTTAGAGTTTTGGTCAAAATTAAAATTGGGGAAACACTTAATTATGAACCCTAGCTTAAAATTGAAGAAGAAGATATACAAGAAAGAGGTTGCTTACGTAAAGGAGAGATAAGTCTAGCCTAGAGCTATGAGAAAAACGGCGATGACACGCCGGAATCTGGCGGGCAGCAGCGACCCAGAGAAGGGAGGAAACCGGAGTGTGTGTGTGTTTGAGCAGCAAAAGAGAGGCTGAGGGACGAAGATGAGTGTGCTGCGTCGGCCGCCGGAAGTAAGCGACAACGTCGCTGTGTGCGAGTGTCTCCATGGCGGTGTATATTCCAAGTGTAGAAGGATAATTCCCGTAACAGATATTTCATCCCTTTTTCCATTTCTAATTTCTTTCTCTTTTTTTTTTAATCTTTTTCCAAATCACATTTATTTCTAAAATTTAAAACCCACAACGTACATTTTGTATTCTAATATTAATCTAAACACATTGCTAATCAATTTAATTTTCCTGCACACAAAACTTCACTCGTTGATACTTCTAATTTAATTTGCATTTTAATTGACCGTTACCCATATACTTAGTTTATAGTTTATTCAATAAATAAAAATTATTGGTTAAATATATTATTAATGGATAAGAATAAATAAAATACGAGCAGTGATAAACGTAGAGAATAACTAAGTACGTAATTAGATATTTTAGGAATTTCAGTTTTAAAACCGGTTCCTAAATTTTTATTATTTTTAAATTAATTAATATATTATTATCTATCCTTTAGGAATAAATATACTTTAGAAAACATTTTTTCTATAATCTCTCCCCTCTTTGTTCCTATTTTTGCTAAAATTCTGGAGCAATTTTCTCTCCTATCTCTCTCTCCTCTATCTTCCAAAATGTTGCTAGGATTGAATGCAGTTCTTTCGTCTCTCTCTACCACATTTTTAGAGTTAACATTTTCATCCCCAACTATCTTCATGTGTGCAGTTTTATGTTATAAATAATAATTGTGATATTGTATATTGTTCGTATGTTTTGTTCTTTGACATACACTATAGAAATTAAATTAAATTTATAAATTGAATAATAAGAAATTTACAGTTAATAAATTTAATTTAATTTAACTTATAAATTAAAAATATTAACAAATTTTAAATTCTTACTATGTTATACATATTGTTTGTATATTTTCTTAACTTATAAAGTTTAATTGCGATATTCATTTTTTTATATTAATTAAATTTTATAATGTTATAGTAATATAATAAAATAAATAAATAAAATAATTGCATCCAATTTTATGTTTCATTAACTGTTATAAATGCAGTACAAAGTAAAAGTTCTGATTAAATTCGTGCTTTAGTGGACACTAATTTTAATATAGTTTATTCTGAAACATTTTATTATCTGATAATGGATATATGCATAATTTATTGAATAAATATTTGTGGATTTTAATACAGTTAAATGCGTTAAAAAAAGTAATAACATATAAGTAAATTTAATTTTAAAAATATACTCTTTCTTTTTTGAAATGCTTGTTTTATTAATTACTCCCCCCGTCCGCGAATATGAGTCTCGTTTTTTCGCTTTAGTTCATCCATGAATAGAAGTCCCGGTTAATTTGTGTATAAATGGTAAAGGCCTCATATTCCACTAACTCAATCCACTCACATTTCATTTAAAACTAGTAAATACATGAATTAAGAACGCAACCCAATCAGTATTTATATATCATACGAAGTATAAGTATGATAATATTTTAATTTGTTGATGGTATAGTGAATGAACCAAGAACTGTAATGGAGTATTTTTAAAGAAAGAAAAAATATTAACTATATATTTTTAGAATAATAAATATATGAATTAAGAAAATGTGATTATTTTATCGAGGTTCAATGTAATATTCCAAAAATTAAGAATTAAAATAAACTAAAATTTTAGAAAGTAAAGAATACAATTGAAATTGTGCAATTCTTAAAATTAAAACCGTAAACTTAATGACTACTATTTCATAGGAGTATATCACATATTCAATTTTAATTGTTGCATGTTATAATTATTTGAGCTAAGAACTCTAATATTCTATACATATCTTTAAAATATTAAATAGATAAGTTATGAACACGCGATTAATTACGGGGTTCAACATAATCTTCCAAAAATTATATATTAAAGAAAGAGAAAATATTAACTATATATTTTAAGAATATTAATATAAATTAAGAGCATGTGATTATTTTATCGAGGTTCAATGTAATGTTCCAAAAATTAAGAATTAAAATAAAGTAAAATTTTAGAAAGTAAAGAATTAAAATTAAAATTATGAAATTATTAAAAACAATACCGTAAACTTAATGAGTACTATTTCATATATCATATATTCAAATTTAATTGTTGCATGTTACAATTGTTTAAGCTAAGAACTCTAATATTCTATAACAAAAAAGTGAAAATATTAGTCACATATTATTAAAATATTAAATAGATAAGTTACAAATATGGGATTAATTTTTTTTTCAGGGTTCAACATAATCTTCCTAAAATTATAAATTACAGAAATTACAATTTTGAAAATTTAAGAGTTAAAATTATAAAATAATTAAAATTAAAACCGTAAATACTAAACTCAATTAGTATTATTACCCATATATCAAATTTTAATTTATTACTCCATGTTTATTGGGACGAACGAAAAAGAAAATTCGGTCTATTTCTATATGACAAAGGGAGTCTTGTATGAAGTAAAAAGAGAAATTATTATTTGAAAATATTAGAAATATGAAATAAATAAGATAATAATATGTGATTTTTTTTTATCGAGGTTCGATTAAAGAAATCAAAATTTTAGAAAATAAAAAATAAAAATTCTAAAATTCTGAAAATCAGTAGTACTTAATTAGTTACTAGGAGTATTTAATGTAGTATCAAAATTTTAATTTGATGGATGTTATAGTGAATTGAGCTAAACACTCTATTCTCTTATAAACATTCTTGTAACTAAAAAGTTACTAAAAGAATAAATTTATTAATATTCAAAACTACAATTTAATTAAAAGTAATTTCTTTTATCATATGATATAGATATGATTATTTACAGTTCAATAGTTATTAGTAGTTAACAAGTTTTTAATATTTCATAGTGCTAATTATTTGTTATTAAATTATTTGAATTAAAATTTATAAAGACTGATTTGATAAGACATCCATATTATTTATTAACTAATACTACATCTTTATTTAATATTTTAAATTTTGAAGATATATTTTTAAATAAAGGCAACGAAAGAGGAAGAAATTTAAAAATATATCATCCAATCATTTTAAAAGTTGTATCCCACACACAAGTCATTAAATATATGAACAATATATGCATAATCTACCTCTATATCCTCGATATGTGTATTTAATAAACAAATTAATTTAATTATAATAAAGTATGTACACAAAATATAAATTTAATCAAAAACAAAATATAATATACAAATTAATGTTTCTTTTAGTACTAGATATGGATATTTATTATTTAAACGATGAACTATGAATAGGTGTAGAAATGTAACTAAAAAGTTACTAAAAGAATAAATTTTGTTAATATTCAAAACTACAATTTAATTAAAAGTAATTATTTTTTATCATATGTTATAGATATGATTATTTACATTTCAATAGTTATTACTGAAGGGGTTGGCAGCGGAAGCGCTCACATAAATCAATTACATAATAATTCTGATCTATTTAGCAGATTATTTAGACAAATTCTATTCGCGTAATTATCACATGTATCATGCTCAAAACTCAAATAAAACATGCTTTAAATTAATTGAAACCTAAAACATGTTTTTCTAGGGTTTAGCCATTATACCTTGAAGATTCTCCAAAGAATCGAAGATGGCTAGCGCCTTCTCTACGTGAAGATCTTTAGTACAAAACCACGGATCTTCTGTCTGGTTCCCGAACTGTAAACTGATATCAGGGTGGGTTCATCTCACCAAGTATACTAGGACCTAAATAAAGAAGACAGAAATCATATACCACAAAGGAGAAAAATTCGCCCACTCCTAGGAATAGGGGGGCGAAAATTTTGAGTATAAATTAAGTATGTTTTCTCTGTCTCCTTTATTCTCCTATTTATAATAAGTCACATATTGGGCCCAGACAGGGATCTATGGAAGGCTTTGGATATGGACTCCTCCAATTAGCTTTTTACTAATTAAATTAAGTCCAATTTATAAGCTTAAAATTGGAATATTACGAGCAGCCACTACATAAGTAATATTGCACTCCCCATCCAAATCTGAAATTATAAGTACTTCGGGTTTCCATTACTTGATATTTATTTCCCGTGCTTAAGATAGAAACATCCATTAATTAATTATTGTCTGCTATGGACTTAATTAATTAATATCTTATTTATTCCAAGAGAGGACTCAGCAAGAAAAACTTATTTATTATTCATAGAGTAATTAAACTCCAACTAGCTAGGTTCCGAATAATAAAACTTTATTTCAAGCTTCTCTTGAGGATGTTATCAAACGAGACTCACCTCGCGCACGATTCAATATAATAGCAATCCTAGCACCGCTAGATATTAATCACCACTACCCAATATACCAGACTTATTGGGTTGCGAAAAATCCGCACCATTTGGTAAGTCAAAGTAGTGCATAATCAATACCGTATGCTCAATGCTAACGTACATTGATTGAGAAATAATTTACGAGATCTCGTCTTTCAGTAGATAGCATAAAGACTGTCTCGCTGTTAGATCCATTTAGTGCTATACCACACCAATGTCATCTTATTTCAAGTAAGGCTTAGAAATAATCGGACTGACATTGCAACCTTTCACGATAGGTAGTCTAAGCCTATGTAGGTTGTGAAATTATTCTTTTTCTTTGTTTAGAACTGACCGTGTTACCTTAAAGTGACCCACAACCGGTCTACTAAAACAAAGACTTAGACTTTGTTAAGTTACTTATACATTTAAACATGTAATAAACATCCATTAAACGTAAAACATAACAACATTATGACAAAAATAATCTGTTTATTCCTTTGGAAAATAAAATAAGAGTTTTAACAGTATTCAATCACTCGAAAGGTGATGTCTAGTATACAAACTCTAACAATTACTCCCTCCGTCCAACATAATTTGGGACACTTTGACCCGACACGAATTTTAAGAAATCTAATGGAAAGTGAGTTGAAAAAGTTAGTGAAATGTGAGGCCTACTTTTAAAGTATTAGTTTTATAATAAAATGTGAGTAGGAATGAGTTAGTGGAATATGAGGTCCACTACCAAAAAAGGGAAAACTGAAGTGTGTCAAATTATGTGGGACGGTCCAAAATGGAATATTGGGTCAAATTATGTGGGATTGAGGGAGTAGTAGTTAGCAAGTTTTTAATATTTCATAGCGCTAATTATTTGTTATTAGATTATTTGAATTAAAATTTATAAAGACTGATTTGATAAGAGATTCATATTATTTATTAGCTAATAATACAACTTTATTTAATATTTTAAATTTTGAAGATATATTTTTAAATAAAAGCAACAAAAGAGGACGAAATTTAAAAATATATCATCCAATCATTTTAAAAGTTGTATTCCACACACAGGTCATTAAATACATGAACAATATACTCACCAAAAAAAAAATACATGAACAATATATGCATAATCTACCTCTATATCCTCAATACGTGTATTTAATAAACAAATTAATTTTATGATAATAAAGTATGTACACAAAATATAAATTTAATCAAAAACAAAATATAATATACAAATTAATGTTTATTTTAGTACTAGATATGGATATTTATTATTTAAACGATGAACTATGAATAGGAGTAGAAATAGGAGATTTAGTTAGCAATATAATGAATAATTCACCTACGAAATATCAAGACAGAATAATGAATAAACAAACAACTAAAAGTGATAATATTTATAGTAGTAATTGTTTTGCAGATACTAATAAATATTTGAAGGAGATAAAAGGTGGGACCTTACAAGACTAATTAATCGATGGATAAATATTTGAAGGAGAAAAAAGGTGGAACTTTAAAATGATTAATCGATGGAGTAGGAGTATATAGATATGAAAATCTTAATTTGGAGATTTATATCAAGATTAATGTTTTTTTAGGATTTAAAATATAATAATGGTGATTTAGTAAGTAAATAATATAATTTATAATATAATGTTAATATAAAACCGGTTCGATCTGATTAAAAAGTTAAGGGCATTAGTAGGCAGAAATGCTCTACGAAAATCATTTCCCATAAAGTAATATGATTTGTAAGATGATTGATTAATGCTGCTGGCATTGTAGAAGAAGAAGAAGAAGAAGAAGAAGAAGAAGAAGAAGAAGAAGAAGAAGAAGAAGAAGAAGAAGAAGAAGAAGAAGAAGAAGAAGAAGAAGAAGAAGAAGAAGAAGAAGAAAGAATCCTAAAATTATTACATAAAAAAAAATAAAAGATCCTAAAATTAATACATAAAAATAAAAATTTCTAAAATTAATACATTAAAAATAAAAAATCTTAAAATTAATACATTAAAAATAAAAAGTTACATAAAAATATTACATCTTTACAAAAATCATTAACTTCATAAATTTAACTTATTATCTTACCACCTTGGGAACTCGAACAGGTACACCTTTTCATGCCTACACCCACAACACGAGAATCGATTCCTGTTCCTCATTTTCACCCAGGCCCGGGTGAAGGTACGAGAATCGATTCCCGTGCCTACCCCTACGAGAATGTGGATCTTCAATAAAGAACTTGACTTTTTGATTTTTTCAATAGTGGTAAGAAGAAGAAGAAGAAGAAGAAGAAGAAGAAGAAGAAGAAGAAGAAGAAGAAGAAGAAGAAGAAGAAGAAGAAGAAGAAGAAGAAGAAGAATGGTGATAACTTTTTTAGTTTTTCAGTTCAAGAAATAACTTCTAGGTGTAAGAGCATCCCCATCCGTGCCCTTAGCTAAGAGCATGGAAGTGGGCCCGGACCCACTTTTACTCCTTGTCCTTAGCTAAGAGCACAACACCCACATCCGTACTTTTCCACATGGACAAGCTCAAGGGTTCCACCATTCTATTATTCAATTTAAATACTTCAATTACTAAAAACATTTCTACATTATAAAAATACATTGAAAAATAAAAATTACATAATTAAAATTCTAAAAAATAAAAATTACATAATTAAAATCTTTAAAAATAAAAATACATAATTAAAATCCTAGAAAATAAAAAAAAATACATTATTAAAATCCTACAAATTAAAAATTACACACGTGAAAGACTAGTCATCTATCCCCAATTGCCTCTTGAGACCCCGGATCATTCCCTCATGTGTTGCAAGTTGCTCCGGAGTCATCTTAGACGTATCGTTCAAATAGAGTTGACCCAAGTGGGGGTATTTATAGATGAAAATGTGAATTTTGGGGAAAAATATTGAAAAATAAATTAAAAGTGGGTAGAAAACGAATATAATTTTTTGGGAAGTGGGAAAATATTTTTTTTTATTTAAAAACTTTTTTTTAAAATTAATTTCGAAACTTTAAAAAAAAAATTGAATATGCCAACAGCTATGCCGTTGGCGAATCAGAGAGTGTCACGTGTGCTGCTCAGCGGCACGGACGTGCTCTTAGCTAAGAGCAGCGCCGTGCCGCTGGCACGGATGGACGGCTCGCAGTGGCGGACGAGCTCGTCCTTGCCGATGGCACGGACGGACGGACGCGGTTTTTCCTACCGTTGCGGATGCTCTAACCATTCTTCGTAATCTTTTCATAAAAAATTTAGTACTCCCTCCATCCAACAATAGATGTCACAATTTCGTTTTTTAGTTTGCCCAATAAAAGATGTCACATTTCCTCTTCTTTTTTTAAAGTTCTATCTCACATTAATACAACTATACAATTTTTTTCTCTCCACTTAACGCACAAAATAACATCTCCGAAAATATTGTATCTTTACACAAGTGTGTCATCTATTATAGGATTTGACGGAGTATTTATGTACATAGTTGCATTCTTGGAGGCAAAGGTTACATCCCTAAAAACTAAACATCATTCGCATCATTTAGGGCATACATTGTATCCCTAAAACGACATAATTTGTTTAGTATAATTATATAAATTATCGAACTATCTTGAAGAGACTTCGATTTCTCTTTTGTGCCAACTCCATGTTGATTTTGATATATACGAAATTTACATGTTTCTAAGGAACAAATTTGACCCGTTTTAAATATATAACATGTGAATTACAACCTCAGGTTGCATATATTATGTACTTCTGTATTTTGACTTGTTTGTTGAGAAGGCAACTATTTAAAGGCAGTGCCAACGGTCAGCGGACATTTGAGCCAGTCGCACCCAGAATTGAGTTTGCGGCCAACTAAGAGATCAAGTCAGCAACCGGCTGAGGAGCATGCCGAGAGGCCGTCAACAGTCCGCTAAGATTACACAGCGCATGCAAAGAGCACTAGTTCTAGTCCATTTTTGCCTTTCGAGATTCATTTGTTACCAAATTTGAGAATAAGCGTACAAGTCTACAAGTATAAATACCCCACCACATACTCCATTGAAGAGAAACTTTTAACATTCAATTCCATAATTTACTTTGATGTTTTCCACCTTCCATCCATCTCCTAGCTATGATCGAGACAAGGGAAACTAAAGACTACAAGATTTTAACTCCAAATTTGATCTAGTGGTTATTCATGTTTTGCTTTGTTATTATTGTTTTAGTTTCCAAAGCCTTCAAGATTCAAACACCAATAACAATGGGTATCCGATTATCGTAAAGCTGAAATGCTTAATTAATTAGATATAAAAGTCTCATAGCCATATATGTTCATGAATCATGACCAACTGCTGCACATTGCCATAAGCTAAACAGAGCAACAATAATTCAATATATTTTGCTCTCCCAAAAAGATAACACAGGTGAAAAGAATACAGTGAGTTCTACATTCGGTAGAAAATTCAACTATGTATTGCACCTCAGGAAAGCTCAAAACCTCTAAAAACTAGACAGACCAATGCTGGGAAACAAAATAGAGACAACATCCACAGACCAAAAATTAGGATGCGACAAATCAAAAAATGTAAAATACAGCCATCAACTACCTATCCAGACTCTTCTAGTGATGCATCAAAACTTTTATGCATTTCACCCTCCTGCCTAACCAAAACAGAAGTGATTTCTAAAGAGTAACAACTTTTCTTAACCTTGACAAGAGAATGTATTTCGTTAACGAATGATACAAATGATGGACACCTGCAAAGACCAACAGGCAGGCAATTGGAACCTTCTGATGTAGAAGAACCAATTCACAATACAATCAATTACCAGGCCAGGATCCCAGTCCCCAATGAGATAGATACCTTGGGAAATGCTAGAAAAACTGGAACCTGATTGATTAACCACATATAAACATAGACCCAAGAGCCCCAAATGAGCTACCCTAGAAACTAGGAAACTGGGAGACCCTTGGTATTTTTAACATTGTGATGTGACTAACCAAAGAATTCAGAGGGGGCAAGCGTGAGTTCAGTATTCAAGCTGAACATCACGAGGCAGCAGCAACTGCACCAGTAGCTTTTTCCAATTTTTTCTTTTCAATTTCCACCCGTCTCAGTTCAGCATGCTGAGCAACACCATTTGCTAGAGCCTGATAACGAAAATCAAGCGTTTGGCTAATATTCTGGAACCTCAATGGATCCGATGCTTGCAGGACTACAGAATAAAACACAACGGGAATCAGGATAAAGTAAGAAAATATGTCTACAAATAAAAAAAACAGCAGCAGCTTACCTTTTATGGTATCTACAAAGAAAATGAAAGGGTCAACATCATCAATTGGCGATTGCAATTCTTCATCATCGCTGAAATCATCATCTGAATCTTCATCATCAAATTCAGTGGAACGGAAAGCCTTGGCCTGCATCGAATTGTTGATAATACCATGTATATTTTCAGAAAGCCTTGAACAAATAGCTACAGCTATGAATTTTCAGAATCTATTTGGTCTCCAAATATGATTACCATAACCAAAGCTTCATGTCATACAGCCTATTTCTATGCCATATTCAAAACAAAACTTAAATCATACAATTCAATCCAGACTTCAATATCTTAATCAACTTTTGTCGCAGTCCAAGCTGAATCTGGCTCAAATATTATTTTTTAAATGATCAAAAAATTTAAAGTACCCACCTTGGCAGCCAGCTTCTGAAGTTTAAGGCTTTCAGCTTCATCACCACCCTCAGCATCAACCCCCATCTCTTTGTCACTATCATCACCATCTTCCTCATCATCAGTTTGAAAATTGCTCATATCATCGTCTTCTTCATCTTCACCATCTTCCTCCTCCTCCTTAGCAGCAGCCTCTGTTCCACCCGAAAGTATAAACACACAAATATGAAAGATAAGATGGTAATCCACAGAACATATTGGGGGATGAGCTTCAGATGACCATTTAAGATGAACTAATAGTTACCCAATCCACATAGGTATCAAGTAAAATTAGCAGCAGATAAAGTAATAAAAGAACGAACCTGCTACTTGATCCTTATATGCAACAAGCAGATCAAGAGAAGACTTGAAAACACGCTCCAATGCTTCACCTGGTAGCTGATCAGCAGGAAGTGGGATTAAAGATGTCAATCCCAAACAGCATATCTTTTTATCATGTTCTCTGCAAGCACAAAGATATATAAGTAACCTTTCAGATTTAAGCAGAGTTGAGATACAAACAAGAAAATGTACGAGTACCTTTTAAAATTAGCTCGTGCTCCACTTTTCTTTGTTTGATGCAACATCTGGAACCAAAGATTGAAAACTTCTGTGGCAACATTAAGCTTTTGCAGTATGCTGAGAGTGAACGATGCATTATAGTACAAAGCATCAGCAACCTGTTAAGAGCCATCACCCTTATCATTATAAAACAATTGGCCAGAGGCAGTAAATACAATAACACAGGAAGTACATACTGAGATGTAATTCATATTAACATCCCAAAAGTTATACAGTATACATATAGCCAGATAGCCTGGGAAAGAACTTGAGAAAAGCATGACATCCATTACCACTTCCATCAATAGGCATTTCAAGTAAGGCTTCTCAGTACGACGCAGGCGTTCCACAGTTATTCTCAAGTAAGGCTCAACCCAATGATCGACCTGACCTCTACAGTTCTGGAATAATACTTGAATAAGCTTAGGTGCTGGTTCAATATCTCCATCCTCCAGATTTTTATCACCCATAACCTGCATGATTAACATAAAAATTAGTCAGAAATAATCAACCAGATCAGGGAAAAATTAGATAAAGCACTAACTTACAGATGATATCATGTTCCAAAGGCTTTGCTGGTAATCTGGTTCCTTGCATGTGAGAAAATGTGCTGTACTTCTTGATATATAGTTGTCTAGTGGCACTAAGATATCTGAATATTCCACAGAAATAACAAGGTATAAGGGGAAGCTAAACAAAGTGATCTAAAGTTACAACATCTCAATCACCACATAATTCAAGATAAGTGGGGGGATAACATCAATAGTATCAAAATTATATCAAAAGAAGAATGTACATTCGTTGGGCAATACCAAAATACATGCATCACAAGCACAGTAGGAAAGTAATCAATTTAACCTTTTAGAGTGCCACCTCTTAAACAACATACAAGCAGGAAAATAAACACGTGCTCAGAGGATGGGGGCATTAATGAAGCATAATATGAAAACACAACCGAATAGGTGGCAATGTAGTGATGACAAAATGCATCAACAGAAAATTGTGCCATACTTGGGAAAAAATCAATGGCCCAATCAGCCAGCGCTTCCATCATCAATGGCCAAAGGCTCCACATCTCCAGTGATATAGTAGGTGAGAAGAAAGTCATATATGACACTATCTCCAAAACTTCCTCAAATACCTCTGAAAAAATGCATTGGAGCAAACAAGAAAGATGAATGGTTAGATATTAACATGTAAGATGCCATCTGATACTCACTTCAATCTGGATATCCAATCAAACATCTTCATGCATAGATCTTGTTTGAAGTTTCATGAAGATGCGTTTGAGATCCCCATATTATATGACCAAAAAATATAAGTAATTGAAAATCACCAGTAAGGATAGAAATACAAATGAGTGGTTTAAGAATTATATAAGGTATAACGGAGGAAGAGATTACAAAGAGACATCTAAGAAGTTTTTTTGTCAGGTAGAAAGGATTCCAAACAAGACAAAAAGTGGAAAATTTTGTATCGGAAAGTAGCGAGAAAGGTTTCATGATATTCCTGGTACTAGATTTTATGATGGTTGCAAATGGAATCAATGAATTATCTGCAAATGGTATATATAGTGTACGGAAAATAAAAACTAAAATCACACCATTCATCCTCCACCATCAGAAATACTCCTATAAGTTTTGATAAATTTTAGCAGCAAACTTAAAAGTATCTAAATCAAAATGCACAGTAATGACTAAATATGGAGTATGAGGATGTGATGGCTACCTTGTCCATCAGTAGTCAGCATTCTGCGCATTATAGGCAATAAAGTAGGCTCAATGTGTATAAATAGATCAGGAAGGCTGTTGACTGACTCAAGAATTGTGCTTACGGCACGTAAGCAACCAACAGCAGCCAAAGCGCCAGGATCATCACCTTCCTCATCTGCCTCAGCAGTATTCATGCATTTCCAAAATGCAGCAGCCTAGAAATCAAATAAAAAGGATATCAGAAATGATGAAGCAAATATACTCATGCCGGAAGATTAGCATTATGGCATTACCAAGTTTTGGCATAGTCCAAGGGCATATGGAGCCATCTCCTCTCCAAACTTATCAACTATTGTCTCAAGTGTAAACACAAGATCTTCATTCTCAACTTCATTCATAAGCTTAAAAAACTCTGATAAGATTTATTTAAGAAGAAAAGGAAACTCAGTTAGAATGCTCCATGTTTCACAAAAAGTGTGATAGGACTTCAATTATTTATGATATACCATCAAGTAGTTGTGGAAGAATTGGACGGATCTCACTCAAGTCTGTAAATTTAAAAAGGAAAAAAAAGGCTTGAATCAGTGACAAGTCTGGATAAACATAAAGCAATAGAAGCCAGACAATGTACCATTGCAGGCTTCCACAAAAGATCGTAGGGCAAAGACAGAATCAACCCGAACAGGAAGTTCTGGGTCACGCATCCCAGCAACAACACTGTGTAATGCTCTTCGGAAGTTGTTTGGGTCGGAGAAATTGATATGTGCATATTGTCCTGCAACCCATGCAGCCTAAAATACAGCAAATTACAAAGAAACAGCATAAGTACACAACATCATAAATCAAGAGTTGTACTATCAGCATAATTTATAAGAAATTGACATTATAGCTCTGTTTAATTTTTTTGTAGGAAAGATATATCATAAATATAATCACACTATACCTAACTTATTGTAAAACATACACGAAAAAAAGAGGAACTAGGTTGCATTTATGCATCAACCTTCAGACAACTACGTTTGAGCAGAAAGAGATGGACTTTAAAAATATTTTACTTCAAGACCTGATAGAACCAATAGTAGGTCCCACAAAGGCAACTGAACATTACCTTTGCTCGAAGATGCCCTACAGGACTGCTGAATTCGGGGAAAACATGTTGTACAAGCATTCTCTCCAGCTCAGATTTGTATGGTTCTGTCTGCTTCAGTTTATCACACAAAGCTCCAATAGCAAGAAGAGCACCATCTTTTCGTCTGAAGGACTTATATTCTGGTGCTGCCTCCTCATATCTATATTAGGAATAAGCATTTAATTTCCATCTATCAAATACAACTTATTTGTACCACTCAATTAATAATATTAAGTACCATGATGTATATACCTCTTAAAAACATCTACAATAAACAATAAGAACTTTTGAAGATTCTCTTTTTGGCGTTTCCTCACCAACTCACTGACGAAATCCATTGCAGCAGTTCTAGGACTGTATAAATCCTCAATTATGTCTAAACAAATGTAAAAATATTAAAAATTGTTCAAATATCAAAGCAAAAAACACTCAATAATAAGATGACAGTGTTAACTCACCATATCCCTTCCTCACATACTCATTGGGGTCTTCATCCCAGAGCCTCTGATCATTGTCACTGAAGCACATCAGGGGAAAGATGATCTCGAAAAGAACAATATCAAGTCTTGGTTGCAGCTGACTATACATACTACTTTTGGAGATACTGCACAATTTTGGGAACATCAGATAGTGATTGTAAAGATCATTGGAACATCAGAATTATCAGACTTATACAAGGGACAAACTGAAAGGCAGTTAACTTTTATGAATGGAGAAAAAAGGAAATGTAAAGTATTAAAAATCCCTCAAACACGCATTGGCAAACTTGGTTCAAGTATCATGAAATCTGGATTTATAGAAATTTTTCGTAAAGGGAATTGCAACAAAACAAATTCAAGTGGGAACAAAAGGAACATTAACTTGCAGATGTTATCAGTACTGAAGTGATAATAAAATGCTGCATATTTTAGTCTTAGCAGAATCAGCCGACAAAGTATATGTAAAGTAAATGGAATATTTAGCAATTGAATCATTTCTTCTTTTAGTTGTTAAGATCTGCCCATTGGAACAAAACAACAGTATATGCTTTGCCTTACTACACCAAGAAGATAAAAAAAAAAATATAACCTCTAAATACACTACACCTTGCTTGACTTAAGATTTTAAATTAACTCCACAGTCAGGGTGGAGTTCAGATTCATAAATTACACTTGGATATATTTAAGGTTTCTGTTAAGTCCATATATTCCCCATTCAAACTTCCCATACCCAGAGTATTGGTAATCAAGTAATCGGACTCAATATAAAGGTGCTTGGCCATACTAAAGATCCATATCTCTTGCAAAGAGTTGAATATATGCTCATGAAAACGGGCTGAGAGAGATTCAGTGAGTAATCAACAAAAATACATGATTGATTAACGAACCTATTGCTAAGATATTGCAGGATAAGATTGATAACTCTGTCAGGCAAATAGCCTCCAACGCGGATCACATTCAACAAATTTAGATGGCACTCCAAAATCTTCCCTGCGTAATTCTTCTGGAACATTTGAGCAAAAGCTTTGTTTTCTGGGTTTTGAAGTTTAACATCCCCGAACCTGGGAAAAGCACAGGAAAAGAGTAATAATTAAACGCGAGGTCCAATCAAATGTTCCTAAAATGATGAAATATAAGAACCTACCGAGTATAAAGGCGGTTTAATATATGAACCGTCCACTTCTTTACTTTCCACCATCCCCATGTTTTTCGTAGCTCGGGATCTTCAGGTTGTCCTTCTGCAGGGACAGGCCTCTCCAATATATTCAAGAAAAGAATCATCCAGGCATTGAATACATTTGGATCGAATAACTGCTTTGGGATCTCCAACTGGCATAAAGGGTGACAAATTAGTTGAGATGGATGAGACACATAACATGGAGCAGGAACCAGATGTACTGAACTTGATAAAACATACAGATCGGTTGTGGTAGGTCTTTCACAGAGAATCACATCAACAGTAACTATTAAAAAGTTCATTTTTTATAAACAAAATGTCATGATACATTGTGCACATAATCAGTTGGAAAAAATGACAATATAGAGGAAATGAGCAAGATCCCAGACACATTTGTCATGCACAAGGTTATATATGAATAATGGCTGCAAACCATTACCAGGAACAAAAATGCTCCAATACAGCATCAAGAGCCTAGAAATAAGCTTGAACCAGGGGACCTGAGCTTACATAAATAGATGACCAGAATATTTTGCAAATCAGCTTGATCAATTCTGCTACTTCCACCGAAGGGTTAGCAACCTGAACGAGCTGGTTAAATATGTTAAGGAGATTAGGAAATGTTTCTTCCACAATGTGATTAACTGGTATTCTGTCATCATCTGATTTAAACCTGCAAATGACAAACATAATCAACACAAGCATGACCATTATACAAAATAATTATTCTGCGGAAGATAAATTCTTTTGAAATAAGTCCCATGCTTATTGATCTTAAAAATTATTGTCCCAAGTTTATAAAAAGACTTGATGTACCTACCACTTTATACCAGATGAAAGAAATAAACAAATAGTTTCCATATGCTTATGTAACATTTACAAGCTAGCCTGCTTCAATATCATACGCATGTTTGTCAGCATGTAGAAGTTTCATGCAGAATACAATTCAGATATTTATGAAAATATGCCATTTGCGTGAAGTTGCAACGTTCTAATTTTTATTAACTTTATCACTGTAACTCATAAAAAATTAGAGCTGAATTTCTAACAAGTTTATGAGGCTTGATCATAGCTACTACATGACAACTAAATGGAGGGAGTAAGGATTTGGCCCACTGGACTTGACAGACAACATAAAACTCTATAGAATCGATACATAAAATCCATTTAACATATTCTGAATTAAGAGCGTGATATTGAAATGAAACAGATATATTTCAGACAGAGAACTCACTCGTATTTCCTGGAGAGAATCCTTAGCACAAACAAAGAACCATAAACTTGCTGATCCTGCAAATTATGCTTCACCCAATGCAGAAGAGCTGGCCATTGTTCTGGGTAATCTGCATGTATAATTGTTTTCAAACACTCACCCAGCTGTGCTCTGTTTAAAAATGGAAGTTCAATTACATAGTTAGTAGTCTTAACGGTTATTTGGCACCAATAAATTATGTGTCATGACTGTTTTGATGTAAAACACTACTAATTGAATTGTATCATCAAAGGACACAAACAGCACCCAATAAGCAAGCTGACTGTGTATACATGCGTACTTTGCGAAGATGCACTTACTAAGGATTTTCTACATAGTGTTATCCTTAAAAGAGAAAGTACTTGAGGATAGAAAGGTAATGATACCTTAAAATTGGTGGAACCTGGGTAATAAAGTTCAGTATGTTCTGCCTCACAACTTCCTTGTCCTCAGGCAATATCCTTGATTGTTCACCTACAGCCGCACAGGTAACACGATTATGTTTAGTATCTAACAGAAGTTCATGAAGGCATAAACTTAATTTGGTCAGTATAATTAGATTTTATCTGACAGTATCAGCTCTCTTCGTTAGAAATAACACAGCCAGCTCCTGAGAGATGGATAAGAGCAAACTATAAATGCTTGCTGCAAATCTTCTCAAAAGAAGAAGCTGCTATTGCTTGGGACGGATCTGAAAGACATTACTATTATCTTTTAATACTTCAGATAGAACTCTCTGAAGAATTCCAATCCTCGAGCATTATATGTAGTCTAACAGACAGGTACAAGCAAGCCTTTGGCTTGCTACTGGACACCATACAGTTTGTAGGAAAGTTTTATCACAAGAGAATTCCTAAATCCACCTATTAATTCTTGAAATTGTATGGATTCAGTTTAATCACAAGCTTTTACATGAATTCCTAAATTTACCTGGTTCATGAGGATCCCAGTTTTTAGCAATGAAATTCTTGAAGGTAATGCTAGCGACTTGTCTAACCGCTAAATCACAACTGACTTCTACTATGATCTGCAACAGCCTGACCAAATGCTGGGGTGCAAACTGAATCTGCAAAAGGTACACCAAAGATATACAAGTCATATATCACTCAATTCAAGCAGCACATGCATCAATCATACAAACTGCGAAAGTAAACTGCCACTGAATTCATAGCTCCTACAATCATCCAACCCAAAACAATCTAAATACAAAACATAATCGATCAAAATTGTAGCAAAAACCTGATTGAGACTCTCTTCAGCGGCCCTCCGTTGGTCGGGATTGGTGCTAAGTGCGCCCTGCAGGATCACAGCCAAGCTCGGAAGATCCATCCCGCGATTCTTTAAGCACAAAACAAGCACACTGAAACAAAAGGAAGGATTAAATGTAAACCCCAGAAAGGGAATTATTCTGATTGATTTCCTTTCTAGGGTTTAGAGAATATGAAAGCGAGGAGATGCACCGGGAGAGAGATGGACATCGAAGGAATGTGTGCGCAGTACTTAAATGGTTAGGGTTTAGTGATAGTTGTTTAACTAACTGATTAAAATAAAACCTTGTAATGTAAATTAGTTAATCTGATGGATATTGCTATCTCAACTTGCATTACTTAAAGAATAATATTCTTGTATTGTTTTCAGCCTTTTGGACCTACTCGGATCGTGTTTCTTCTTCTTCGGTGATGTGTCGAACGAGAGTGGCCAAGACGTCTTGCATTTGTCAGCCAATGTTGTCAAAGCAGTATGGCAGTCCGCCGGAAAACTGCCACAGAGATATGGCGTATTGGTATGGCGGGATATGACGATAAATAAAATAATATTTATATATTTATATATAATTCAAAAAATTAGAAAATAAATAAAAATATAACATCAAAAACTCTTAAACACAAGTAATAAAACATAAAATAAAAAGCAATTAATAAAAGTCTAGTAATTAAAGTCTTTAGTTCAATAAAACATAAAGCCAGGATAAGCTCAATAGACATCAATCATCAAGCTCAACATAGTCTTCTAGTTCATCATCATCACTATCATTGGCATCCATTTCATCTTCATCGTTGGCCTCCATTGCTTCATCCTCTTGACCTCCACTTACACTATCCTCAAATTTTTCCTCTTCCGATTCTTCATCTACAAGCTCAAGCCTTTTCCCTTTTCCTTTCCCTTTCTCTTTTCTAGGTATGATAGGTTCTTTTTTCTTAGAATATCTAAAACAACTTGAACTAGGTGTAGAAGATTCTTTCCTCTTCTTTGACCTAGTATATGTCCTAGGCTCTCCAACACCCGAAGCCTTATATAACATGTTTCAATCAAGGGTATCATTATCATGAACCAAATGATTACTACCATCAATATCATCATCATCATCATCATCATCATCATCCAACTCCCCAACTAACCACTCCTTGCACTCATCAATACCATCGAGAAAAATAGGATCAAATTCATCAGTTGCACTAAGTTTGTTCCTATCATGCAATTTTTGGTTATATTTCACATAAACTAAATCTTACATCCTCTTATGCTCGAGCATATTTCTCTTTTTTGTATGAAACTACAAAAAAAATATAATTAATCACATAATTGTTATTTATAAATATTATTAGAAACTAAATCACTACTAAGTACAATAAGTAATCTTTAAAAATGTACAGTAAGTAGTAAAGTAAGTACTGACCTGCTCAAAGACGCTCCAATTGTGCTCACAACCAGAGCGCTACATGCCAAGCTTAAGATTTTAATTGCAAATTTTTGAAAAAGTCTAGTGTCTTCCCTAAACATAGACCACCATGTAGCTACACAATCATATATCTTACTAAATTAGAAAATAGAATTCAAATATTTTTAAGGACTAAGTTTAAAGTTTCTCACCAGGATGTACAATCTTCATTTGTCGTTGCGCAGCCTAGGTACCAAAGAAGTCGCCTCCTGCGTTTGTGTACACATTCAACTCTTGAAGCACTGGTGTGTATTTTAGAGTATCTTGTCTGGTTTACACAATATATCAAATTTAACTAATTAACTCTAATAACACTACAATGACTGCAAGATTATAGTGTCGTAGTAGTATTTCAAGTGTCGATCCACAAGGAGGCGAAAGATTATTTACACTTAAAAGCATACAAAAACATGTAAAGATTTGATTTTTGATTTTGAAAGTTGATGACAAAAATAAAGCTACAAATTAACTAGAGAAAGACTTTTAAAACGAGAAAACATGTCACTCCAAGTTGCTCACTAGACTTGTATTGTTCTACACCTTTAATAATGAAACATATCAACGGATTAAAACATCACTGAACATGTACACGATGAGTAGTTCACAATTAGTTGAATACATAACCTATGGACCAATTTTCAATGTCTATAAACTAATACGGAAGCGCGGGAGAAATAAACATCTACTATAATCACCTATTTAATTCATTATCAAATTATTGTCTGAACAATGCTAATTCAATAGCATACCAATGATCAAACATTCCTTAACTATGTTAAAGAGACAATAGCAAAGGAAATAACAACACTACATTATTAGCCAAAAACATAGTGTATAAACATTGAGCACATTGTTGGTAACAAAACACATGAATTCAATGGTTTTGAAACATCCAAATAAAGCCTAGATTACAACTTGGAGCAACATAGAGAGTTTAACCTAAAAACATGGTGGAATTTGCAATAAAAACCATAGGAATCATGCTCTCGTTGAGTGGAATTAAGATGTGGAGACGGATCGTCGGAATATTGGCCGAAATTTCTTCCTTCTCTTCTTCCTCCTCTATTTCTCTCTTTTTCCTCCCTCTTTTCTCGTCCAAGGATCCCAAATAATCTCCCCAAAACTGCCTCAAAACTATTTGAAAATTGAATTTGGAGGTTACTGCGTCTTCGTACCCAGTCGGGTGAAAATTTTGAGGTCTTGCTGGAATTTTCGTGTTGTGGACATGTTACCTGGCCAGGTGAATTATTAGGCATAAAATTCACCCGGCCGGGTGCCTCATTTTGAGCACATTCTGGCCGCAGCTTGGGCAGTCTGTCAAATTGGGCATTTTGCATGACTTTTTTCAATGACATTGTTCTCCATCCGAGCTTCATTCCATGTTTCGTTTCACCATTCATTCCTCTTCCTACACCAAAAAACATACTTTTGCAAGTATCAAACTATATAAATCATGTGAAGTTATGGCAATAAAAATGTATAATTTGATTCGCATTAAGCACCCTATCTTCCTCTGATTTTAATTTCGCCAATCGACTGAAACATGCATATAACCCTTTAGTCACTGCACTATCAAAGCTCAACTCCTTGTTATCATAGAAGATGCTTGGATTCAGAAAGTATCTAGTTGCATGCAATGGCCTATGGAGTTGACAACTCTATCTTTTATCAATTATCTTTAAAACATCTTCATATTTTTTTTCAATCCCATTGAAAGAATTCTTGATCGCCTCTTTTGCCTTCTCCATTGTCTCATAGATGTAGCCCATCGCTGCCTTCTTCTCACAATCCACTAAGCACTCGTACAAGGGGACCCATTATTTTGAGAATTTAGACGACATTATTCCAAAAGGAAGTCATCATAACGGTCTTTGTTGCTTCAATCCCCTTCGCCTCCTTCGAAAGCTTGTTGTGCATCCACTCATCACATGTAAACATTTTCCTAAGGTTGTCTATTTCCTCTTGAAGCCTTTGCAATGATAGATAGGATGTAGCAAATCGAGTGATGGTCGGCCTCACTAACTCCTTCTTGTGTGTGGTAGTCTTTAACAAGTGTAAGGTAAAATCATGACTATAAATATAGCCAACGAAACTAACACTCCTTTTAATTGTATTCTTAATCACGGCAATCTAACCAATATCTTCGAGCATTAGGTCTATTCAATGTGCCGCACATAGAGTCCAATAAAGACGCTCTCTCTTTGCCATCAACAACTTCCCGGCTGCAACATAATTACTCCCGTTGTCTGTTACTACTTGGACAATATTTTCTTCACCAATTTCATCAACCACGGAATCAAGCATTCAAATATTTTTTTTCTCCTGTTTTCACAATGCCAAATGCATTAATAAATCTAAGAAATACCGATCCACGAGGAGAATTAACTAATCCGACATAATCGAGCAACCAACCTCCATCCATTCCTTCATCTTTTTCTCTAATAATGATTCAGTAAGTTCCATCTCATTCAATAGAGGAACCCTGATGTCGTGATAGCTCGGAATTGACAAATGCGTGCCAAATTCTCCAATTGATCTAACCATAACTTCAAAGCTCGGCAACCGAATCGCGTTGAACGACAAGCATGCTTGATACCAAAACTGAGCAATATTATGATGGACTAACCCTACAGCTTTTTTATCAAAAGATTCTTTCACATTCTGTTGCCTCATCTACTCTTTACTTAGTTTTTCAGCACTTGCAGACCTTTTCATAAACGTATCCATCGGCCCTCTCACTACTGTTGCATCTTCAACTGCATTTTCATCATTGACACTCGTACTACCAGTACCACCTAGATCAACAAACTCTGTATACTTCGAAATATCTAGCTTCCAAAAATATTTTTGGATTGCAAGTGATCCCAAAGCTCCTCTTGCACATGTTTCGGGCAACTAGGACATGCGACAACCTTTCCTTTCTTCCCATCAAATGCTCTTTTACTCTTATGATGCCCTCGTTCATCTCTTTGTTGCAAAAGTTGCATTTGACTTTATTAGTCAACTTTTCATCAATTGGAGAACAATACTTCCAGCCCGGATCAGTTCAATTCGAAAATTTTCCCCTAGTGGAAGCTGCTGAAGCTTCTTCTCCATGAGACGTTTTTGCAAACTCTATATGTAAAACAAAGAAAACAATAAAATATAGTTAATAAACAAAATCCAGAATGTAGGCATGCCCTTGTTTATCACATAGGTGTAGACTTTGAAACATGAGAATGGGTTAGCCTAGCTGATGTTGATATTGTTACTTTTTCTACATTATAGAATGGGTAAAACATATAATATAATCACAAAATACCTTGCTGTTGTTGCTGGAAGGAGCTGACTGCTGGAGGGTGTTGGGCTGCCGCTGGAGGCGGCGAGGGGCTAGGCGGCGGCAGAGTGGGGTTTAGGAGGCAGATTGTGAATAGGAGTAGCGATGAAATAGGCGGCAGATTGTGGATTAGGAGTAGCCGATGGATTAAGGTTTTAATTTTGATTTTATATTTAAATAAAATGGGTTAGAATGGTTGGGTGGGCTGGTTTAATTTTGGGCCTCATGCAAAATTCAATTAAAAAGTAAAAAAGGCCCATTAGAAAGTCAAAATTAGACAAAAAAAAGTCCAAATTAGCCTAAAACACCGCCATGGCAGGATATAGTGGCCCCATAGCGCCACGACCGTGGCGGGCGTGGCGGCTGATACAGAAAAATGCCATGAATCAGTATGGCAATGGTGTTTTCATTACAAACTGATATGATATAGCGTCATATCCCCGCCATAGCTGATATTTAATAACTTTGTTGTCAGGTCATCGTTCTCATCTAAAGTCGTTGCGAGTTTTTTGCATGGCTCGTCACATGATGCGTGTTAGCAAGATTCGAGGATTTTACTACATCTCATGTATCATTAAACGGGCTCAAGTCAGATACATTAGAGGTGCAACTAACATTGTATTCAATTAAACTTATAATCAATTGAACAATTCATTAGTGCTCGACTATAAAATGTACCTAAATAAGTTAATTGAACTTAGAATCAATTGAACAATTAAATAGTGTTGAGATTCATTTGAATCTAAAATTCACCGTTATAGCCCAATTACATTTAAACATAGTATATAAAATGTAATCGATTTAATTGACACACTTGAGATTTTTACTGATACTACTCAATTTAATTGAATCTAAGATCAAATCGAACAGATTCACTCGATTATATGTATCTAAATAATTTAATTTAACTTAGAATCGATTGAACAATAAAATAGCGCTTAGATTCATTTGAATCTAAAACTCACCGTTATAGCCCAATTACATCTAAACATAGTATATAAAATGTAATTGATTTAATTGATAAACTTGAGATTTTTACTGACACTACTCAATTTAATTGAATCTAAGATCAAATCGAACAATTCTACTCTTTAGATTCACTCGACTATAAGATGTACCTAAATTATTTGATAGAACTAAGAATCAACTGAATAATTAAATAGTGCTTAGATTCATTTGAATCTAAAATTCACCGTTATAGCACAATTACATCTAAACATAGTATATAAAATGTAATCGATTTAATTGATACACTTGAGATTTTTACTGATACTATTTGATTTAATTGAATCTAAGACCAAATCCAACAATTCTACTCTTTAGATTCGCACGATTATCATATGTAACTAAATAATTCAATTGAACTCAGAAACCATTGAACAATTCAATAGTGCTTAGCTTCACTTGAATTGTTCATTTGAATCTAAAATTAACTTTTATTGCCCAATTACTTCTAAACATATTATATAAAAGGTAATCGATATAATTGATTTACTGATACTACTCAACTTCATTGAATCTTAGGTCAACTCGAACAATTGAACTTAGAAACCACTGAGCAATTCAATAGTGCTTAGATTCACTTGAATTGTTCATTTGATTAAATTGATACACTTGAGATTTTTACTGATACTACTCAGTTCAATTGAATCTTAGATCAAATCGAACAATTCCACTATTTATAATCACTCAATTGTAGTATGATGTAACAATTGAATATTTTAATCTAAAATTCACCTAAATGTTCAACTACATTTAAAACATACTCATATAAAAAAAAATAGATGTAATTTAATATGTCCAATTATGATTAATTTTCTTTAATTGAGTTATTAATACACTTATATTTAACCTTTTAATTTAAAAAGTTGTTAAGAATGAAATATCTTAACTAAAAATGACATAGATATTGTGCATATGATATGCAAATTGGGTTTTGTCGTACCATGTACAATACTGCACAGATGTTGAAGATTACACTATCATCAATTAAACACTACGTCTCCCTAGAAGAAATAAATAAGTAGCATTATATATCTCCATAGAAAGACTAAAAAGTATAGCAGGAAGTAACTTTTGTGTATTCCAAAAGAAATGTATACCAGCAGAGTTAATTGTTGGGCATACAAAGAGTCTCCACTTTGCTTTATAATAAATGAAGTTTCTTCTCTCCCTACTCACATCCATCACCATCCATCTCTTACAATGGCAGATCTTAAGCTGACCCCATTCCAGAAAAAAACACCAACCAAAAGCCCTAAAGTCGTTACACCAAATAAGAATAAGATGAGGTCATGAACCCTCACCTATCAAAAATTTGGATAAAATGGGCAAGACTCTGAAACAAGAAAATACAAAATTGAAGAATGAAATTTTCGAGATGTTCCGTCGATTTTCGTCTGCGGGAAATGTCCAACAAATTGGTGAGCTGCTATTGGATAATCGTCCTCTACTCAAGTTGTATGAGCTTTACTTGGAAGTAAAGCTCGATACGACAAACAAAGATCAAGAAGGAAGTTCGAGCTATATCCCACTGCTGATCCTAGATTCGAGTACAAGTGACGTGTGATTTAGTTTCAATGTAATTAGGTTTCAAAATTTGGTTTTTCATGTTTTTTTATCAAAGTTATTTATTTTCTATTTAATGTCTCAAGCATTTTTCTAAGTGTATTGTATCACCAAATTATAAGACTTACAAGTCACTGCAACTATTAATTTAGCTGATATTAGTCATTTAACACAAATAAAAAATAAAAAAAAACACATCAAAATAGCAAATGCTATGAAATGAATACTGTCAAGCACCACTATATCTTTGTCATTATTCATCCATTAAGGGGGTGTTTGGTAGCCTAGATAAGGCCAAGATATATGAGTTATATTGGTTATTTGGTTGTTTGGTAGATAAAATAAGGGTCATGTTAAGCTATCAAAGCCCATCTTGGCCCGCTGAGGCCCAAAGTGAATTAGTTCAAAATGGTTGATTATTTTACAACCCAAAATGGTGAGATAGCATATCCATCCGTCATATATGATACGAAATGACTAAAATACCCCTACCCTTCCAAGTGAGTTTGACGTGAAATTTGATCAACTATCTCTAGCTCCAATTCCAAAAATTAGGGCTTTTCTCCAATGGTTTTTCCATCTGAAATTGACAAGAAATTTGATCAATTATCTCTAGTTCCAGAAATTAGGGCGAGCAAGTATCTTCAATTCCAGAATAAGGCTCTGAGACGCAGCCTAGCACAGCCTCCTAAACAGCTCGCAGGCGGCGGTCCTTATGTCGGCGTGGTGGGTGGTGCCGCAGGCGTGATGTGCGGGCTGGCCAACGTGTTTGCGGTGGTGGGGCTGTAGAAGCTCTTCTACGACTAGATGCCGGTGGGAATGAGGAGCGCGGGGGCAAAGAGAATATCTATTGGGTGTTGGGAGGTGTGAGTTGGGAAGAGGCGCTGCAAATACCTTTTTGGTTGGAGAGAAATGGGGGAAATGGGAGAGAGAAATGAGGGGATAGAAATGGACGTGTGCAGATCTTGTAAAATTAAATTTCATAGGGTTATCTTGATTTTGGTTTTTGTTACCAAACAAGATCATTATATTAGTTATCATAAATTTTGTAGTAAATAATTATCATGTGATGGGTTAGCATGTCTACCAAACACCCCCTAAGAGGGAGATTGCTGATTATAGTCGACTTCAATTTGTAAGGACCAGAGCTACAAAGTCGGTTTGAGTTTAAACTTTGAAGATGATGATGGGAGCAACTTCAATCCACAATAGCCGATTCGAAATGAGGAGTTGGAGGCTTCGCCAACAGCGGGAGTAACACACGAGGGACCGACGACATCTGAAACACCGATTGTAATAGAACTTTCAGCTTTCGTGGGACATAGTGTGGTTGGCCGACCTCGGGTGACCCTACTTCGCCCATCACATAACACCCTTAAAACAATAAATTTCAGTAGAAAACTTGCTGAACTCGGCCTTCAATCCTAACAACTGCTGAGGACTTTGGTCGAACATTTGGCGTGCAAACAAATCAATTTTATATCAAGGAAAATGCATATTTCAATTTAATATTTCAATTGTACGTTGATTTTTTTGATTGATTCGTATATTAAAAGCTGTACTCATTTAGCTTAAATTTGGTTAAGTTCAATGTACAATCTCCATATAGTACTACTCTTTGCAAATGGAGATGCGGAAACAATGAGAGAAGGAAAGTTTGGAGAGAGAATGTCGACGCAAAAGTAATCTTTAATTTTCAATTTAGACTATTAAGTTGGAGTAGTTAATGCATCTTGAATTCAAATTTAAATTTGAAAAATGTCAAATTCTGGAGGTAATATAATTTTTTTAAGGAATATAAACCGAAAATGATGTAAGGATATTTAAGTAATTTAAATTTTTTTAGATCTATAAATTGACTAAATTAACCATGTATGGCTGGCCATAATGTGGCCATTTAGCATCACTCTAAAATAAAACAGTGGTAATGTAAATTAGTTAATCCGTTAGATATTGTTGATATCAACTTGCATTACTTAAAGAATAATATTCTTGTATTGTTTTCAACCCTTGGACTTACTCGGGTCGTGTTTCTTCTTCCCGGTGATGTGTCGAATGAGAGCGGCCAGGACGTCTTGCATTTGTCAGGTCATCGTTCTCGTCTGAAGGCGTTGTGAGTCTTTTACATGGCTCGTCACATGATGCGTGTCGGCAAGATTCGAGGATTTTACCACGTCTCATGTATCATCAAACGGGCTCAAGTCAGATACATTAGAGGTGAAACTAACATTGTACTCATCGGCAAGATTAATAACATAAGCGTCATGATCACTTTTTCTAGTACGGAAATGGGCCATGGTCATGGCTTAGGGTACAAGTTTAAATGAATGATTCAACAAACTTAATCTAGATGAAAACAATCATATTAATGAGAATTAGAATAACACTAATATTTCATCCACAAAACATTCACATTAGGAGAAACAATAGAGTATTTAGCAATATACACAATAGAAAACACAACAAAAACCATAGATGCCTGGTTCTCATGGAATGGATTGGTTGCATTAACTTGGGTTCGTCGGAATTATGACCAAAATTGGATTCTTTCTTCCTCTCATCCTCCTTCTCTTTTTCTCGTATCAGATGTTCAAAGATGTCCCCCAATGAACCCAAAATTGCCACAAAAAATGATTAAAAAAAAACTATCAATTTGTGGTTGAGCGCAACACCATTCGGATCTAGTGGATTTTGAACACAATTCCATATGGTCGAGTGGAACTTTCTGATTTGGAGATGTGATAGCCCACTATGGTCGAGTGGATTTTTGACACACTTTCACTCAGTCGAGTAGAACTTTCTGACTTGGAGACGTGATTGTTCACTTTGGTCGAGTGGATTCTCGCCACAATTCCACTTGGTTGAGTGAATATAACTGACTTGGGATGTTCGTATCCACTCTCGTCGAGTGGATTATCGCCGCATTTCCACTATGGTGGAGTGAAAGTGAAACAGCTTTCGAACTTCATCCTTGACTCCCAACTTCATTCCAACTCCATTTTATGCCTAATTACATGTTTTATTATGAATATTTTTTGTTAAATTGGGTCCAAATATGCGTAGCAACAATAAAGTTTGATGTGATAAACATTGTGCAACGTGGTTCTACCACATACTTTTCAAAACACGGTATTGACTCATAAAATCTATCATATTCCTTCTTATCACAAATGTAGGGATCAAACCACCATGGGTTCACTAATTACTGGGACGTCTTTTTGTTACACTGCTTACTGAGATGACTAATCTCAGAAGGAACAAGCCAAATACAAAAGAAGACAAGATTACAAATGTACTAAGTACAAGAACTAAGCAATCAGAAACCATAGCTATGTTCAGATCATCCACCAGAGCTGCCGGATTGTATTCCCTGTACACTAAATAAACAAATCAGTAATCTAAGGAAAATATCCTAATGGAACTGAAACAAGAGAACCAATCACGAAGTAGAGTCAGAAGAGAAGACAGAGATGTTGGCTTAGTTCACAATGTGACTATGCTTGGTTTAAGGACCTCCTCAATCACCCTGATCTATCTAAGAGAGCACTATGAGACAATCTGAATCAAAGTGTTAGAGTTTGTATACTATAAATCACGTTTCGAGTGATTGAATTGTAAAACTCTTATTTTATTTTCCAAAGAATAAAACAGATTATTTTTGTCATAATGTTGTTATGTTTTTACATTTAATGGATGTTGATTGCATGTTTAAATGTATAAGTAAACTTAACAAAGTCTAAGTCTTTGTTTTAGTAGACCGGTTGTGGGCGTTGTCCACTTTAAGGTAACACGGTCAGTCCTAAACAAAGAAAAAGAAGAATTTCACGACCTAGATGGAATTAGACTATCCATCGTGAAAGGTTGCAATGTCAGTCCGCATATTTCTAAGCCTTACTGAAATAAGATGACATTGGTGTGGTAAAGCACTGAACGGATCTAACAGCAAGACGAGTCTTTATGCTATCTACTGAAAGGCGAGGTCTTGATAAATATTTATTTCTTAATCAATGTAGGTTAGCATTGAGCATACGATATTGATTATGCATTACTTTGACTTATCAAATGGTGCGGGTTTTTCGCAACCCAATAATCTTGATATATTGGGTAGTGTGTTAGAGTTTGTATACTAGAAATCACGTTTCGAGTGATTGAATACTGTAAAACTCTTATTTTATTTTCCAATAAATAAAACAGATTATTTTTTGTCATAATGTTGTTATGTTTTACATTTAATGGATGTTAATGCATGTTTAAATGTATAAGTTAACTTAACAAAGTCTAAGTCTTTGTTTTAGTAGACCGGTTGTGGGCGTCGTCCACTTTAAGGTAATACGGTCAGTTCTAAACAAAGAAAAAGATGAATTTCACAACCTAGATGGAATTTGACTATCCATCGAGAAAGGTTGCAATGTCAGTCCGCATATTTCTAAGCCTTACTGAAATAAGATGACATTGGTGTGGTAAAGCACTGAACGGATCTAACAGCGAGACTTGCCTTAGGCTATCTACTGAAAGGCGAGGTCTTGATAAATATTTGTTTCTTAATCAATGTAGGTTAGCATTGAGCATACGGTATTGATTATGCACTACTTTGACTTATCAAATGGTGCGGGTTTTTCGTAACCCAATGATCCTGATATATTGGGTAGTGGTGATCGATATCTAGCGGTGCTAGGATTGCTATTATATTGAATCATGCGCGAGCTGAGTCTCGTGTGATAATGTCCTCAAGAGGAGCGCGAAACAAGGTTTTATTATTCGGAACCTAGCTAGTTGGAGTGAGATTACTCTATGAATAATAAATAAGCGTTTCATGCTAAGTCCACTCTTGGAATTAATAAGAAGTTAATTAATTAAGTCAATAGCAGACATTAATTAATTAATGGACATTTTAATCTTAAGCACGGGAAATGAAAGTTAAACGGAAACCCGGATTACTTGTAATTTCGGATTTGGATGGGGAGAGTTCAATATTACTTCTGTAATTCCAATTATAACTTATATTAAATTGTGGGTTCAATTTAATTAGTAAAAAGTAAATTGGATGAGCCCATATCCAAAACCTTCCATAGATCCCTGTCTGGGCCCAAAAAGAACATAATATAAATAGGAGAATAAAGGAGACAGAAATAACACAATTTTATTTGCTAAAATTTTCGAAAATTTCAGCTCTCACAAAGCTGTAGGAATTTTCGAATTCCTCTCCTATTCCAAAAAGGATTTCTTCTGTCTTCTTTATTTAAGTCCTAGTATTCCGAGTAAGATCAGCCCACACTGATATTGGGATACAGTTCGGGAACCAGAGAGAAGATTTGTGGTTTAGTACCCAAAGCATCACGTGGAGAAGAAGCTAGCCATCTTCAATTCTTTGGAGAATTAATTAGGTATTTTTCTGCTCCGTAGAAAAGCATGTTTTAGGTTTCAATATTCTTAAAGCATGATTGATTCAAGTTATGAGCATGATACATGTGATAATTACGCGAATAGCTTTTGTCTAAATAATCTGCTAAATAGATCTAATTTTTATGTGATTAATTTATGCGTCCGCTTCCGCTGCCGGTTCCAACATAGTGGTGATTAATATCTAGCGGTGCTAGGATTGCTATTATGTCGAATCGTGCGCGAGGTGAGTCTCGTTTGATAATGTCCCCAAGAGGAGCGCGAAACAAAGTTTTATTATTTGAAACCTAGCTAGTTGGAGTTTGATTACTACAAGAATAATAAATAAGCGTTTCATGCTGAGTCCACTCTTGGAATTTATAAGAAGTTAATTAATTAAGTCCATAACAGACATTAATTAATAAATGGACATTTTTATCTTAAGTGCGGGAAATGAAAGTTAAAACGGAAACCCGGATTACTTATAATTTCATATTTGGATGTGGGGAGTTCAATATTACTTCTGTAGTAGCTGCTCGTAATATTCCAATTAAAGCTTGTATTAAATTGTGGGTTCAATTTAATTAGTAAAAAGTAAATTGGATGAGTCCATATCCAAAACCTTCCATAGATCCCTGTCTGGGCCCAAAATGAACTTAATATAAATAGGAGCATAAAGGAGACATAAAATACACTTTAATTATTCTATAATATTCGTCCACTCCTAAACCTAGGGGGGGCGAAATTTTCGTCCAGCTCTCCTCTGTGGATTCGAATTTCTGTCTCTTTTATTTAAGTCCTAGTATTCCGGTGAGATTAGCCCACACTGATATTGGAGTATAGTTCGGGAACCAGAGAGAAGATCCGTGGTCTAGTATTCAAAGCGTCAAGTGGAGAAGTCGCTAGCCATCGACGTTCTTTGGAGAATCAACAAGGTATTATTTCTGCTCCGTAGAAAAGCATGTTTTAGGTTTCAATTATACTTAAAGCATGATTAATTCAAATTATGAGCATGATACATGTGTTAATTACGCGAATAGAATTTGTCTAAATAATCTGCTAAATATATCTGATTATTATGTGATTTATTTGTTTGATTTATCGAACGCTTCCGCTGCCTCTGCTAAATAATTCTAGCACTGGACTTCACAAGGAAACCAAAGCAGTTACCTCTGCTAGTTATTTCACTATCAAACACTCTCACTAAAACTAGAGAAGTGATCGGAGACGAAGATCAAAGACGAAGGGAGAAGAAAGCCCTAGAATCGCCAGAGAGAGAGAGTCAAGTGAATAGAATGAGATAAGGAAAACCGAGAGACACTCATTTACCTCTCTCTCAACAGACACACATAACATCCAACGACCTTGAGAGGTGATCCGTGTAGAGTAGCAACGTGGAATCAAGTACTCCCTCTGTCCCAGTTAAGATAACCCCTTTCGTTTTCCGCACGTGTTTTGAAAAAATCATAATAATTAATTAAAGTGGAGGGAAAGTAAAATAAGAGACAGAGTAATGTAGAGGAGAGTATCATGGAACCAAGCCCATAGGATCTCTAATCGTATGATGGTTATCAATATAATAATTTTTTAAGATGTGGTTTTCAGTCTCATTCCTTTTAGCAATTTATGCATTTGATCACAGTTTTAACAGTTTGCTAACAAATCCTCTAAGTTATCCGTTGATTTTACATAGTCCACTGCGATAATACTACTTGTGATTAACTGTCTTACGTTATTATATCGCCGACGAATGTGTCAAGACTTACCATCATAAAGACCATTTTGTACTCTACCTATAGTGGATTTGCTATTATAGTGTATCACTGATGTGAGCACTAGCTTCTTTCAACATGAAATACATTCTAGGAAATTTTTGAGGGCTTCTTTCCCTGCTTTATCCAATAGAATATAATTAGAAGAATAATGAAAAAAAAGAAATATTTATAGCTTAAATTAGTGATTATCTAAAAAATACTCCCTCCGTCACATTCAAGATGACCATTTTTCTTTTTTTTGTTTATCCCAATTAAGATGACTGATGCACTTTTTATTTGCACTATAAATACCTGCAAGTATACAGAGTAGGTATAGTATAGCAAAAGGTTAGTACCGGATATCGAACACGGGGAAGACGTACACAAAGTGTCTATCTCCTACTAGAACTCAATTACTATCTGGAGAAACAAGAATTTTTTTTTGAAAATTTTTGAAAACAGAAAATATTAAAAGCAGTAAACAACTAAATGCAAGCAAATCACGGAGAGAAAAGTATAGAGATAAGGGAATTCCAGGGATGTGCTTTCACTTTTATGGTTATACAAATTCCAAACTACAATACCCTAGCACAGTTAATACTTTGAAAGGACGAGTCACCTAGCTTATGCTCATGCGATACAAACGTTGATTACTAACATTAGGGTTGTCAATCCTAATACGTAACTCCAAAAAGCTCCTAAGACCCTTGAAAAGTCCTCACTCTCAATTAACAGTGCCGTTTTAAAGGAAGCTAACTGTAGTGTCTACTAAGTGGATCTAACTCGCTAGAACTCTGTCACAGTTATGAAGCAAGTTATATTAAATCATACATAATTGTGTCACTCAATTACGAAGCATCATGATTAACTTAGGGAAGAAACAAAGTAAAAACAAAACGGATATTAAATAGAAAACGGAATTGTATAACCAAAGTTGCTACTAACACATCCCTAGAATCCTATGAGTTTAGTTACACATAATTGAATAAACTAAAAACATAGATTGAAGGGAAAACAATTTGAACATAAAACTAAAGCAAATAAAACCCGTAGGTAGAATCCTTGTCGTTCTTGATGTTCTTGAAATCCTTCTCCAACTCCTTGCACAATTGAAGTACTCTAGCTTTTGATCTCTATGAATATTGCAAGTAGTAACTCTCTTTCTCTATGAATGTGTTCTCCCTTTTTTTGATGAAGCTTGAGGTCCTATTTATAGGGGAAAATTATTCCTCATCATAGAAGGAAAAGATCTTCAAAATTTGGTAAGTCTTGGAGCAAATCTAGGGCTGGTCGGATTCGCCGCCTTTCTCCGGCGGGCCGCCGCACCTTGGCCGGCGGTCGCCGCGTTGGAGTCCAGAGACTCTGACCCTTCGGTGGCGGACCGCCACATGTCCTCCGGCGGTCGCCGGGCGAGACTCTTCTCCTAGCGTAAATTTCCGAGGCGGACCGCCACATGGCTCTGACCGCCGGGCGCCGGCGGTCGCCGTACAACTTCGCGGCGGTCGCTGGTCGCCGTCGACTCCAGATTTCCAGACTATGCGTTTTTACTCCCCTTTTCGGCTCAAATATGCACATTTCTCACAAAACACGTCAAAATACCAAAATGTATAAAATATGCAAATAATGGACATGTAGAGTGATTTTGATAGTAAAAACGGACCAAATAATGGCCTTAAAACAGTGCAAAATCCGAGCGTATCAATGACCACTTTCCAATTTTGGAAAAAACCCCTCTCTCCTCTCTCCTTGTTAAAATATTCAACTACCTTTTTCCTTTGTACTTTATTCCACCTAACAACACTTTCTAAAATTCCGTGCCACTAAGAAATGTGACCATCTTGAGTGGGACGGAGGGAGTAGAAAATGAGGAAAAGAAGAAGGAACATGGGCCTACTTAATCAGCCCATTGCACAAATATCTATCGGAAGCTATATTCGGAAATTTTGAATTTAGGGTTTTTCTGTATTGTGTTTTGTTATCGGAACAACTCAGGCTCTCCCATTCGTCTCTCACATCACTCGAATCATGGCGAACAGTGCGTATACTCGTCTATCATTTTCGTCTGTTCATTAATTTTGACGAATTTTGATGGCTTTACTGCTATGCAGCTGCAACAAGGTCTTTTCTGCAAGTGGCGGTTACAGAGGAGGCCGCGCCGCCGCTCAGAGTCGTCCAGATCGAAGGACTGGTATGTTTTTCATCGAAAAAGTAGTTACATTCGAGTAGTAGATTATTGCACATTAAGTATTTGCTTTGAATTTAGGTTTATTTGCAATTTTTTGATTCAAAAGAAACAATTTTATGTAACTGGGTGAGATATTGGGACTTCCTTAGATCTTTGTCGGGTGGGGATGGGGGATAGCAGCAAGTGCAGATTGATTTTTATCCTGTTGGTAATCTTTGGACAAAAGATTCATCTGTCATATTCCTTAGACCTCCCAATTAGTTATGAGATTGATTGCAATTTAATGGCTGCTACTCTGTTTGAATTGCCTGGCGTTTGTGGTACCATCTTTCATGTGGCTTAGTGATACAATTTTCTAATACGTTATACTTGGAATGCACAATTCAGGTTATTTTGAAGATAATCAAGCACTGCAAGGAGTTATCACCAGCTTTGGTTACTGGACAGCTTCTTGGTTTGGACGTTGGTAGTGTTCTCGAAGTCACTAATTGCTTCCCATTCCCGGTGAGCGTGTTGCTTCAGCTGATCATATTTATTGCACGACATGATATTATAATAATTATCATGTTTTCAAACGACCTGTGTATAATGTTGCAGATTCGTGAGGAAGATGAAGAGGTTGAAGCCGAAGGTGCTAATTATCAGCTTGAGATGATGAGATGCCTTAGGGAGGTTAATGTCGACAACAACACAGTTGGTTGGTAAGTATTCTCTTTGCTAAAGTCAAACACAATCATGGGCATTTCCAGAGTATATGCCTTGGAAGCTAGCACACATGATTTTTATGTTTCTGAAAGAATAAGCTGTAATTTTGGGTTGTTAGTTGTCACAATAATATTTACATTGCGTATCAAGTGAGTCAGCAGTGCTAAGTTCTAATTTAATATCAACAGAATAACATTTTGTATATATAAGTACCAGTTCTTTAACACTGTCAACTACACAGTCTGACAGTCACGCAGAGGAGTTTCATCGGGTGTAGAATATAGTATAGAGAGTTAAAATGTGATCTCTGAAGTATGGATTATAATGTCGTTGCTGATGTGCATTGATAGTCAGATATTCTGTGAACTTTGTAAGTTTCATCCTTGCATGATGTCTTCAGGCATTCAGTGGGAAATAGTCATATGACTTTTTCAATAAATGAAACCTGGTAAATATACAATGTTATCTGAATGTTTTTTTCCTTTCATTCTAATGAGATCATCTTTCTAGGTATCAATCAACTATGTTTGGCTCTTTCCAGACTGGGGAACTGATAGAGACTTTTATGAATTACCAGGTAGTCCCTTACCTATGCTAAATCATGTAGTGCTTTGCTTCATCTCCTGCCATTGATTGGCTGTAGCTGCTTTTTTTGCATGTTTGCTGATAGAGTTTTGTTTGCTTGTCTGACTTGTGTTATATTGGTGATAGGAAAATATAAGACGATGTGTCTGCATCATTTATGACCCTTCAAGAGCTAATCAAGGAGTCCTAGCTTTAAAGGCCCTGAAGCTTTCTGATACCTTCATGGAGCTCTATCGCACAAATAACTTCAAAGGGGAGAAGTATGTTCTTACATGTTTTCATACCCTTAAAAATTCTAAAATTTATCCTTTTGATGAGTTCAAATGCGTAGTCTGTATCTTATGTTCACTTTACTCACAGGTTGAGAGAGAAAAATCTTTCCTTTGTGGATATTTTTGAAGAGATTCCTGTAAGTTTTTTATTCTTAATTTCTGCTTGAAGTATCAAGCTTGACTAAGATTATCTCTTTGTTCATTTATAATTTTGTTGTTCTAATTCCTTATAAGAAACACGTTTTTATTAAGAATCTAATGAATCTGTAATCAACATAAAATTGGTTTAATAATCTAGTTTGACTTTGAGGGTCCAACAGAGATAAAGCTTAATCCTTGGTATAAGTGATGAATACCTAATTTAGATATTCCAGACTCCTTCAAAATTATTTGGCCCTTCAAATTTATTGGTGTTGAAATATGATTGAATATGTATAAGTCGTGTCCATAATTTTGTTGATAGACCAATTAAAATCTTGGAACCAGTTCACCATTGAGGCTGGACAATATGCTGTTTTGAACAATGTATTAAAGTACATTTTTATACCAACTCATGAGGAGTTAATCAAGAAAAACACTTAAAATTGTTACCAACATAATAAAACACATATACATACAGCAAATAGTGTATGATAACACACAAAAATATATTAACTTCTTATACGCCCATAAGTCTTTAAAATCTTAAAGTTCCAATCAAATAGTGTTAAGTATTAGTCATAAATCAAAAGAAGAAGAAAATGCCTGTGTTTGTCTATCTTCTGAAAAGTAATGGAGAATGAGATGGAGAAGGGGTGGGGGAATTCGGAGCAGGAGCGGGACTCTCCGCTAGGTGTTCATTTTTTAGATTAAGCTAGCTGCTCATTAAACCCTTGGACAGGCCATCTAAATTGAGCCCATGACCATGAAATCTGGACAAATACTAACACTGCACGCAGGGTTGCAAGGCGTGCTTCCTGTCTCCCAACAGGGCAATGTTGTAAATCCTGTTTGGTGGCTTATGGAGGTCCGCCTGAAAACCGCCACAAGGATATGGTGTATTGGTATGGCGGGATATGACGGTCAATAATTGAATAAACAAAATAATACTTCTATATTTATACTCCCTCCGTCCCATAAAAATATGTGCACTTTCCATTTTCGTCCATCCCACAAAAATATGTGCATTCCATTTTTGGAAAGATATCCCAATTTATTACCCCTATTCATCAACTTATTTACAACTTATACCACCATTAAACACTACTAATAATAAGGGTCTCACTGTCCAGCTTTAACTACCCTTCTCCTCATCTCTCTTACTTTACCAATTTTGTCTTTATTACCTTGCCATATCAATTGCCCATATTTTTATGGGACGGAGGGAGTATATAATTAAAAATAAGAAAATAACTAAAATATAACTTCTAAAACTCTTAAAACAATTAATAAAACATAAAATACAGCCCTTACCTCCATGTTTCTTGCATAATACCTCATTCCTAAATGCAGTACACACGCAATGTTGTCAAATAGCGGATATGGTGGCACTATGGCAGTGCCATGATGCTACGGTGTTTCCATCACCGAATGCCATGCCATAGCGCCATATCCATCACCGAATGCCATGCCATAGTGCCACCATATCCGCTATTTGACAACATTGCAACAGGGTAAGGCTGCCTTGTACACGACATTCTGCTGAACCGCACCGAGACACTCCTAAAAAGTGAATTTTAAACATTGGTGTTAAAGGTTAAGTTTGGCAGACTTATGTTTCTTTCCTTGTTCAATTTTCTTGTGGTCCATACACATTACCTAGTTATACAGAATGAAAATGTTACATTTTTGATTGCTAGATGTGAACAGCTTTTATATCAGACAGATGACACTCTTAGCAATCTTTAAAACTATTTCCTGGTCTTTCTATTTTTCAGATTAAGGTTTCAAATTCTGCTCTAATCAGCGCATTTATGACTGAGCTTGAGGCAGATACTCCAGTCACCCAGGTAATCTAGTTCCACATAGTTGGTCCTTTTACTTTGCCTCAGTGAGCAATAACTAATTCCCATTCTAGTTTGTCAGTGTGATTATGATAGATTGCAATTATCAACCAGTCCAATTTTGGAGAGAAATGTGGAATTTCTAATTGAATGCATGGATGACTTGTCAATGGAACAACAAAAGGTCTGTATCTATTCTTGTTTGCATGCTTGGCCAATGACATGATACGACCTTTTCTTCTCCAGTTCCAATTCTACTACAGGAATCTGTCTCGTCAAGAAGCACAGAAGCAGGCCTGGCTTCAGAAGAGAAGGTAATGTGATGTGATGCTATACATCCAAGTTAGTTATTTGAGCATGCTCTTTCCTTCTAAGATTTACAACGTGGAAGTTTCTGTCACAAATACATTATTTTCATTCCTTGTAGGGCTGAAAATGCTGCGCGGAAGAATGCAGGGGAAGAGCCATTACCTGAGGAGGATCCCACAAACCCTCTCTTCAAGCCTATCCCCGAGCCATCAAGATTGGATAGTTTCCTTATAACAAATCAAATTGCAAATTATTGCAACCAAATCAATGGGTATAGCATATAACTTCTGCAAGTTGGTTTGATTTTGTTGTATGTTACATGCTGTAAAAATATCATTGTTTAGTAATCCAATATTTTATGGATTGCTAGGCTCTTCAAGATGATATGATTCTGTGATATTTTATTTTCCATTCATTTCTTCCTTTTTGATCTTTGACATACAATATCCCATGTGTGTTTAGAAGGACTTGTTTGGAGAGTTTAGAGTGCATGTTAACTTTTGATGTTTTTCATTGTCACATTAACTTTGTTTTAATGATGTGGGTTGCAGAGTGGCTGGACAAAGCTTTAGCAGACTGTATCTGATGAAGGCACTTCATGAAAAGTAAAGATGCACCCCTGTGGTGGGACGTGGTATTCAATCGCTGCTCATGGTTGTAGCTTATCAGACGAGATAAGAATTGTTCTGCAGCATGAAGGTTCAATATTTGGAGTATTCCTGGCATCTAATGGTTGTGAGATACTACTTGTTTGTGGATGACAATGCCATCTTGAGGTATAGAAGATCTTGTTAATCGATTAATTTGTTTTCTGATGTTAAGATTTTGGATCGAGGTTGCTAAATCGTGTATCATCTCCGTTCTCTTCTTGAGTATTAGGGTTATACTACATATTTGTCTATTGGCCATCTTTTATGCAGCACACAGTTTTTATTTTGGCCGGTTTTTTCCATTGGGCCATCTTTGTTTGGTAAATTTGGTGATTAATATAAATTTTGTTTTATTCAATTTTTTTGTTTGGTAAGTTGAAAAATTAAGTATGATTATTTTGTTTGGCAATGTGTAATGTGTGTTGAAGTGTAGAATTGACAGAATTTGAAATGGTAATCCATTTTACGGTACAAATAATTGGAGTACATTATACCAAAGGAAACCAAAGTCTAATTCAATTTGTTAAAAATAAAGTGCTCCAAGACTCTATTGCATTTCCACCCTTTACATGGTACGAATGTAATTCACTGTGAAACATCGAGTGTTTAAAAAAAACGCAAGCGAGCATGAGTTATAACAAGGTTTGTGGCTTTGGCCAAAACACAACTATCATAAACTAATTTTGTCAAGTTTAGGAAATAGAAAATTTCAATTAACCACTCAATGGATGACCTAATCGCTGATGCCGCAATCACATTTCCCTGTCCATAGCATTGCCATGTTGAGTTATCTCATTTACATAGTAGAGATCATAGTGTTAAATTGTTAATACCACTTACAATTATTGTCCTCGGTCCTGATATACTGTATAAAAACAATGAGAATAATGTCATATCTTATTCCTCCCATTTTGGGAAGGATGGTGGATCATTGCCATCTGGCTTCGTGGTGATTCCATTGAGGTGGCTGTATGGACCACAGCCAATCAGCTACTTGCATATATCGTGACCATATTGGGAAGTTTCTCTGCCATACTTGATTGTATGTGTGTTTTTGGTCATTCTGATTTGAATATGTTATTGTGCAGGATTGATCAATCGGAAGGTTGGCATGAGTATTCCAATACTAATGAAATCACTTCTGAGTTCGATTGGTTTTTCGGATTAGTCGCTCTTATTCCATTTGAAATGGCATGGAGAAATGGAAAGATATGGAGGATTGGAAGAGTAGTACTATGAAAATTGGTCTCTAACACCATCAACTTTGGTCAAATTTTGGTATTTCCCACGAACTTTAAAATTGGTTTAGAATATCACAAACTTTACATTTTGTTTGTTATTTCTCATGACAGCCAAATAAGATATCTTTTGCAAAAATCTTATTATACATGAGCAACCGTGACAAGTAGGATAAAAAGCTACGTAGAAAATAACGTTGATTTAGTAGTCCCAAGTAGGATAAAAAATGCACAGAAGTTGGTGGTATATGGTGATTGAGCTATGGGAAATAACAAACACAATATAAAGTTTGTGATATTTTAGACCAATTTTAAAGTTGGTGGGAAATACTAAAATTTGACCAAAGTTCATGATTTTAGAGACCAATATCCCATACTATTATTTATTGTTGTTGTATTTTTGTGTATCCATCAATTTATTGTAGATGGATGTACATATACAAGGAAATACTATAAATCAGTCATCTGAGTTACATGGATTTGAATCACACTAGATATCTTTCCTGCATCTTGATTTGGGTATCTTATTGCTAACACTACATGTCTACATCCATCATTCCATCAGACACATATACGTAAAAAAAGGAAAAAACTCGGGTTGCCACAATTGTGTAGTGATTAGTGGATGAATAAACAAAAGTAAATATAAATAAAATTGGAATATAGATTGAGAAAAACAGAGTAATTAGGAAGATGAAAGAAAGTGCAGTTGATGAAAGAAAAAAAAAGAGGTGAGAGTGAGAGTAGATTAGAATTGTGGATGAATTGTGTTGGGCAGTGGCGTGTTGATGACCTGCAAAATCTGGAGCACCTCAGCCATGGATGGCCTGCTGGAAGGTATCTGTGATGTGCAGACGAGTGCCAGCTTTAGAAGCGGCAGCACCTCCTCCTCCGGATACTCCCCCATTCCAGGATCCACACACTCCACCACATTCCCTTGCTCCACCGCCACCCTCACATGATCACTCAGTATCACCACATTGTCCTCTCCGTACTCCACCGCCCTCCTCCCCGTCACCACCTCCATCACCATCACCCCGAACCCGTACACGTCGCACTTCTCGTTCACCCTCAGGCTCTGGCACGCCAGCTCCGGTGCCACGTACCCCATCGCGCTCTGGAACCTGTTGCTCACCACGTGCCTCTCCAGCTTCGTCAGCAGCCGAGCCAGCCCGAAATCCGATATCTTTACGTTCAGATTCTCGTCCAGCAGCACATTGCTCGGCTTCAGATTGTAGTGTATGATGGGCGGCCGGAACGCGTGGTGCAGGTGGGCCAGCCCCTTGGCCGTCCCCACCACTATCTTGAACCTCTCCGCCCATGTCATGGGCGGAGAGGCCTGGTGCAGCCTCGCTTGTAAGCTTCCTTGAGCAGCATAGTCCGACACGAGAAGCTGGAGCTCCGGAGTCCAGTAGTAGCCTCGCAGCGGGTTCAGATTCGGGTGTCTCGCCTTCCCAAGAATCCGAACCTCCCGATCGAATTCCTCCTGGTACTGCACCGTGTTACTCGTCAGCAGTCTCTTGATAGCCAACTCCGTTGTAGCCTTGTACACGCTTCCGAACACTCCCTCTCCAATCTTGGCTGCTTTGTTCAAAACAGAATCCAAATCTACATTGCTAAGCCTTTCCGCAGCAGATTTGGAGTCGAACAAGAGCAGTTTCCCTGCAGCCATGTTGGCTGACCTGGTGGAGCTGGAGCACATGCTCTCGAGCGCGTTGTCGATGAAGGCGATACGCCTCCTAGCCGAGGCGTTGAGCAGGGTTATCACCAGCACTCCGACGGAGATGAATGCAGCAGCGGATATCGCCACAATGGCGGAGACGCTGAGGAAGGTGCGGCGTGGGGGCGAGCGGGCTTCACGACCGGGCTGGCTCGCGTACGCGTAGGGATCGAGGACTAGAGGCTTCGGGACATTCATGACGCAGGGAGACTTGACCAAGGGCGAGCATATGCCCAGGTTTCCCTCGATTGAGGTCGCGTCTAGAGTTTGGAAGATGCCTCCTACCGGTAGCCTCCCCACTAGTCTGTTGTGGGAGATGTTTGCGATGAGAAGATTCTCCAGCCTCCCCAGCTGCGGCGGTATCTCACCGCTCAATTCATTCTCCTCCAGTTTTAGAATCTTCAGCTTGCTCAACAATGACATTGATTCTGGTATTCGCCCTGTCAAACTATTGTGAGATAGGCTCCTGCAAATCACAAATCATAAATCACAATCACATTCACAAGAGAGACAGAGAGATATTGATCACGATTTCAATTAACAAAACTCACAGCAAGTAGAGGGAAGAGCAGTTGCCGATTTGATCAGGAATGGGGCCTACAAACGAATTGTCATCGAGCTGAAGGATGGCGAGGCTGCCGGAATAGCATATATCGCCGGGGATGGATCCGGTGAGAGCGTTGCTCCGGAGATCTAAGACGGTGAGATTCTGGAAGTAGCCTAGCTCCGGAGGCATTCTCGATTCCAGATGGTTCCAAGACAAATTGAGGTACCTGAGCTTGCTCAGCAGCCCCATTTCCGGCGGAATATCTCCCACGAGATTGTTCCCTGACAGATCCAGTATCTCAAGGCTCTCATAAAGCTTGCTTGACGGAGGAGGAACGAAACCTGTCACTTCGTTTCTAGAAACATCCAATTCCTCCAATTTCAGGTCAAACAAACCGCTAGGTATGGTGCCGTTGAAAGTGTTTCCGCCCAATCGAAGCACGGATAAGCTCCAGCACTCGCTCAGAGAGCTCGGAATGTCTCCGATCAGCTTGTTATAGCCTAGATTAAGAAATTTCATTGACTTCAGCTCTCCAATGGATGAAGGAACGGAGCCGGTGAGGGCATTGCCGGAGAAATCCACGTGTTCGAGGCTGCTCATTCCTCCGATCCAGTGAGGGAAATCGGCGGTGATGAAATTGGTGGATATGCTAAGATAGGTGAGTTCGTTCAGCTTCTGCATAGACTCAGGAACTGCTCCGGTAAGGAAATTGTAGCTGAAATCGATTTTGGATAAATGTGGACAGAGACCGATGTCGGAAGGCAGGAATCCAGAAAACTGATTTCCATGCAAATCCAGCTCCTTCAAGTTGTGTACGGCGGCCATCCCCGCCGGAATTTCCCCGGAGAGGACGTTTCTAGAAAGATCTAGAGTCCGGAGCCTCGCCAGCGACCAAATCCCTTGGGGAAATCCCCCAGAGAACCTATTGGTGGAGAGGTTGAGGTGATTAAGCGTTACGCATTTGGAGAGGGAGGCGGGGAGCGGGCCTTCGAGGCGGTTTCCTGCCAGAGAGAGGAAGCGGAGGGAGAGGGAGTTGTCGAACATGTTGTCGGCGAGGGGGCCGGAGAGAGCGTTGTGGGAGAGGTCGAGGAACTGGACGGCGGCGAGGGAGGGCGGGACGTTGCCGGAGAGAGAGTTGCGGCTGAGGTTGAGATGCTCGAGGGTGGGAATGAGAGCGAGGTCGGGGGAGATGGGGCCGGAGAGGTTGTTGTTGGAGAGGGAGAGGAGCTTGAGGGAAGTGAGCTTGTCGAGGCCCCGGCTGATCTTGCCGGAGAGGGAGAGGGAGTCGAGGTGGAGCTCGGAGACGCGGGCGTTGCCGGAGTTGCATTGGACGAATTTCCATGCACAGGGAGAGGCGTCGTCCTCGTTCCAAGAGGAGAGGGACTGGTGCGGGTCGAGGAAGGCGGTTTTGAAGACGATGAGGCCGAGGACGTCGTCGTTCAGCTGGAGGACGTCGCCGCAGAGGCAGGGCGGCGGGAACAGATATGAGAGGAGGAGTAAAAGTAAGGCGTAGCGGTGATACTTCATTTCTTTTTGGTGAGTGAGTGTGAGAGGTGGAGTTAAGAGTTTAGGTATCCATTTGTTATTGGATGAGAGAGATGAAGGGTTTCAAATGCAGCTCTCTCTTTGCTTCAATAATATTGCAACTGTTTAATGAAGTCATGGAAAAGCAGACGAATGTGAGCGGAATGTTTTTAACTTCTTTCTCTCAATTTCTCTTATTTTATTTATCAACATCAAACTCTGTATGTAAGTATAATTTGTAATATCATAAATCATTTATTAAAGTTTAAACTTGAAGCAATAAATTTGTCCTAATTCTACTGTAAATCGTGTACTGAATCTACGTACTAATACAGACAAACATGTGTGTGGTAAATGTTCCTGTCATTTGATGGATTGTAAATTTATTTATGTCTTTCCTTATATAGATGAAACCGAGTACACTTTTTAATAGGTTATAATTCTGATTTATTTATAAGTGAGAAAATTATCTTAACACGTAATTTAGGAAAAGAATAAAATAGACTAGAAAAAATTGTATTATTAATAGTTAATAAGTTAAATAGAAAAAGAGTAAATTAAATAAATAAAAAGAATAAAATAGAAGTATTAAAAATTAAATTAGTTTATTGACATTCTGAAAAGAATACACAACTTCATTCTTGTATCTTGGGTGAGGGAATAATATTTTTCAAATAATACATTTGTTTAAAAATAAATAAATGACTGAGAAAACTCATTTGGCTACGGTGGGCACATATGTGGTATATCACATGGTAAGAGACTTAATGTCCACCTGGTGTTTTCTATTTAAAACTATATAAAGTTTTACTTTGAAAAATAAATACTACTATGGGAACCAATCGTTTTCACTGTTTAGGTACGTAGCTATATTACATCTAAGATTCTAGATAATGGAATTTATTCGAGTTTAGCGGTGTATTTGGTAGCTATGTTACAGATAAAACTTATAATTAATTTAAGAATTTTTTTATAAAAATAACTCCAACTTTGCTCATTTGGTGACTTTCTAGTCCAAATTCGTTGCAGCAAAAAAGGCAATTCTGTCGTCTTGGCGACTCCCACACTCTAGCCCGACATCATGTGAGCGGGTTCAATCAGGGTATACAGTAGTCCGTTAAGGGGGAGACTTTAATCCACTAACTGCCAGAAGCCCATCTCCCAAGACCTCACACTGAGAGATGGAAGCAACTACACGATATCCTGCAATTTAAACTCGTAAGATCTACCCCTCCGTTGTCAAACGTGCTATGCCCATGCGGGAAAATATAACTTATAGTACTAGTACTATTTAGTATTCATTGTACATTTTATAGCTCTCAATCAATTAGTGCAAATAAAATATATCTGCTTCCTCGCTTCTGCATTTAGAATGATTTACAATATTGGTACTTCTATAATTCTTATTACCTTTTTTTTAAATGTCAAATTGTAAGTTTTTCTAATTGAACTATAAAATGCATAATAATGTAAATTATATTTATAATTATTATAAATTCAAGCTAAAAAGTCATCATACTATCAAAATTTGAGCTTTTTTTTGAAGAATGTCCTATTAATTTAAGCTTGTAATCTAATTATAAATTTTGATCTCATGAAGTGTCTCATAAGTAATCCATGATATCATAAATACATTATTTCTTGGGCGCCATGGTACGATGAAGTACATGGAAATAGAATGATGATTTTTACCGTTATTCCATTCATTTATTTGGTACTATTGTTTCTTAGGAATCGAATCACTATTCATATCTTTATGGAATAATCATTCATTTCACCTTTGATATTAGTCATTTCATTCTATTTGCATTGACTTTATTTTGGTTTATGATAAAATTACTCAAGTATATTATTATAGGGATAATGATATAAAATTTGAAGTACGTTCCGTTACTCCCTCCATTCCATAATAGATAATGACACAAAATTTTAAGAGATGTTGTTCTATGTGTTGAGTGGTGAGAAAAAAATAGTATATTTTTATTAATGTGACATCTTTTGTGGGACAAATTAAAAAAGAAGTATGACATCTATTATGGAACGGAGGAAATATTTTTTAAGAAGCTTGAAAGTAGTCTTAAAATTTTATAAACTTTTGAAAATATATAATTTTTTCCATTCGAACAGAATAGATTTACATACTTTTTTTTTAAGTGGAAACGAGTTATGAACATTAAACATAAAAAGAACTACATAAAAGTCAAATACTATCAAACCTCAAAATTCTATTATTTAGTAATCCATAGACAAATGAACTTATGTGACTTGCCATGAAATCTATGTGACTTGGTCTGAATTATAAATGAGACGACGGAGTTTCGACACCCTAATTCTTGAATTTGGCGTTGAATAATATGTGTCCTATAACCTAATCTGTCAGGTTTAAAGAATGACTCACCGTGAAAATTTGGTACCAATATTAAAGTTTATGATTTTGAAGAGCATTTTTGAAGTTCAGAGATTGGAATGAAGACAAAAAAAAAGTGACAGGTATATTGCTTGGTGAAGTCCAGAGTTATGCTTTTCTTCTCTACTTCGCTCTTGGTTGCTTTCTTGAGGTATTATGTTGCTTGAGTGTTTTGGTGCTGTTTGAGTGGTTTGTTAGGTCTTCTTATTGATAGGTTTTATGCGACCTTTAGCTCGTCATTCTTTAGTATATTATTTTTGCCAATTATTTTTCTGTCTTTGCTGGTCTTTTGAACTTCGATTTGTACGATTGATCTTGCTCGCTATTTTCCGATTTTAAGCTTTTTTCAATTCATAAAGAAGTCTATATGGATATATTATGTTGTACAGTATGTGTTAATAATTTTTTTAACAAATTTATGAGATTAAAGTATTGAGTACAATAATAATATGTTGTATATGTAATAAATGTTTTATATTAAATTAAAGTATTGAGTACATGTGAATTAAACTAATATCTCAGCTCAAAAGGGACTTGTTGCAAAATGAATAGCTTGATTTATCTATTTGAAGATATTAGGTCATTTCTTACGTGCGCATTGGGTAATACTATTGTACCAGATAAATAAAAATAAATAAATAAACTGGAATAGGAAATACCCCAAGGCAAATTGAAGATGTCGATGTTTCATATTTCAAATATATATTTTACAATATTTAGTTAATTTATGCAAATTTTGCATAGTTAAGGTATACGAGCATTTCGACTCTTTCTGTGTCGCTTATTATGTCATTTGCTCTCTTGTCTTCTCACTTTTCACATTTTAATTTTCTGTGATATTTAATTAGTGAACAATTTTCAGTAGCAACTGCTACTCTAACTGCTTCTGTTTGTTGTTTCTTCACAGAATGAATCGGAATTTGAATTTTAACTTCCAATCCCACATAAGTTCAAAATTTATATTCTTATGTTATTTTCCTGTCACTTGTCGCACAATTACCAAGCTGTTGTATTGCTCTTCAAACCTTACAAACTCACTCATTAGTTGATTGAAATAAGTCAGGTAATACTCATGCAAGCAATCAATTCAAAAGAATTTACTATACATATTTTTTGACTTCACATTCACCACGAGTTATGAATTACGATGCACACATAGAGCTAATATGAAAGAATATAAATAGATTTAGAAAATGGAATTCACTTTTGAAACTAAAACAAGAGTACTAATTTCAATCTTTTATATATGTAGAAATTAAATAATACTACTACTCCAATATTGTGTTGAGCACCTTTTCAAGTGATGACAAAAGATGATTCACATGATGCAGATGGGCAGTCACGGGATGAACCGATATGGCCCCACTATATATTATATCATCTCCTCCATATATTCATAATCAAATTCATTTTATAGTATCTTTTTCCATATACTATAAATTATAGCATTCACGAGCTTATTACAAATAATTAAGTAGGGTTTTGCATGGCATTGGTCCGATAATGATTTGTCTCACATGTGTAATAACAACTATATTAGACTAGTGGAATATTTGAATTGGATTTACGAATCACACTAAGTTTAGTGAAATCTATATAGCTTTTTGGGGTGGGTACTTAATCAAGTATTGAGTGTTGACACGTTTCTAAAGAATACTTTCAATATAGCTATGGATGCTTTGTATTTGGTTGTTTATCTTATGTGAATTGGGCTTTACAAATTATTTTCTTCAACACTTGGATAAGGGAGTTACTGTTTACACCACATCGTCCAAAACAAAAAGACTAAGTTATAAATGACATACTCCTCCGTTCCCAAATAGTATGAACTTTGAATTTGACACGGGTTTAAATAAATAAGTGGAAAAGTAAGAGAGAGAGAGAGTGTAGTGGAAATAATGTTAGTGAAGAATGGAGTCCACATTATTATAATGATACAAGTGTTAATGATAATGGTATAAGTTGTAAATAAAATGATGTTAGGGTAGTAGTTGTTTGAATTTTTCAAAATTAGAAAGTTCATACTCTTTGGGGACGGACGAAAAATGAAATAGTTCATTCTCTTTGGGGACGGATGAAGTATATTTTAATGTATAATTGGTAAAGTAAGAGAAAAGAGGAAAATGTGGTGGAAGTAGTTGTAGTAGATTATGGGATCCATATTATTAATACTCCATATTTATTGTTTAAAACTTTCTATATTTTAAAATTGGTCTAACTTTATGGATGGTCCAAAATAATAAAATTAGTTTATTAATGGAGTCAGTATCATAATCATATATGGATAAGTAAAATGAATAATATAATATAATTTTTTCCTTATGCTTTCAACTTGACAATTATAGCGCACACCATAAAAATAATTTGCGACCCAGAGCTACAATTCCATTTGCATTATTTGTTATTCAAGGGTAGAACATAATAAAGCCATACTTCATTTTAGTATGATGTTCCATTTGTAGTTAATGAAAACAAATGGTATATTTGAAATGGTATTTACTTCAATTCAATTTTGGATGGATGTGTAATAAATTCACAAAGCTATTTGAACATGGAATGTGGTACACAGTTATTCTAATTTCTACATTGTGGTGCATCCCTAATTGGTCATTCATCATCATTCTCTTTTTTCTTTCCTCTGTCTAGTCTTCATTCTTCTTTATAATTCAAAATATAACAAATGGATTTTGATACTCCAATAGAAGAAGAAGAAGAGGGAAAAAAATAATTCAAGCTTTTGGTTTTGCTGTCGTTTTATGCCTTTGCCAATCTGTTTGGTCTTTGTCACTCTCAGCTCAATCACATGCACATGCCATTCTCAAACAAAATAATTTTGGTAACTGCCAAATCTTCTCCACCCCAATCTTCACTCACTTCAAGTTCAACTCATGACAGCTCAGTAATTCCCTTATCAATTACAGATTAAATAGTTAAAATATTTTACTCCATTTTTCTTGCCTACCACACAATAATAGCCCAGCCACAAGATACTTGTAAGTGACCTCTTGGCTACTTTGCTTTATTTTTGGCAATTTTGTTCAGCAATTTAAGTTTCAAGTACCAACCAATGATTATCCAATAAAGATGTGTAAAACTCTCCAATTCCCCTGTGTAACAGAACTTTACCACTTCCAGCTTCAAAATAGGACAAAATGCATATTCAGCTTATTTTTTAATTTTATTTTTATCCATTCCCAACAATTTTGTTCCTTCACCCTAAAATGGTTAGTTCTTAACAGTTAACACTACATCAATGAAAACAACCAGTCCAAATATTTCACCAAAATTGTCTCTGTACAAAGCCAATTAGTTTCAGCTAACTGCCCAGAGAGAAATTTCTTTACATTTCAAGATAAAGAAAGCTTTCTTTTTTTTCAAAAGCATGTTAAAAACTGTACACGTTACCTTATCATACTAGCCTAGAGCAGGCAATAACGATGTTTCTAACCTGTCATGTGTTCGTCGGTAGCATGGTCGAGAAGGTAGGGAGCGCGACTTACGTAAGGGAATCAAGATATTCGTATGTGTGCCTTCTGTTGAACTGCAGCAAGCTCGCGTACGTCCTGTCCCAGATTCCTACAAAGATGGACTCGTCGTCTGGACTCAGAGACACACCGGTTATCTCCCCAAAGAAATCCAACTCTTGCCTTTGCTCAAAGTTTTCTCTAGTGCCGTAAATATGCACAAAATCTGCCGGTTCAGCCATCACCAGAAACTGTCCGTCTGCTGAGAAACGTATTGATCTGATTGCACCGATGTTTCCATTGAGAATTGCAACTGGAGATGCCAATTTTCTCACATCCCACACTCTGCACGTCTTGTCTTGATTCCCTGTGGCGAATATCCTTCCATCCGGATGCCAAGCAGAGGCGAATGAGTAGTCTAGATGACCGGCTACAGAAGCAACTTTCTGAGAGAGAACATGGACATTAGTGTATAAATTTTTAATAATAGCTTATGTTCATTTCTGTGTTCTGATAATTGGCAGCAAAAATAACTTTTGCACTTACATCCAAATAAACTGAACATTTTATAGTAAGACCGAGTTGCAGTAAGACTTACCCTTCCATTTCGGCCATCTACAAGTAATCCATCGCAATCATCTCCAACGACAGCTAGAAGCTTGCCGTCAGAGCTCATTGATGTATGCTGCATTAGAGCACAACTTTCAGCAATATGCTCCGAATATAAGTTATCTTATACTACTCATTACATAAATAATTCCTCAAACATTCTCATCTATCAATAGCACCTATAGCACAATTCCCCCCTTGCAAACAATTAACAAAAATTTCACGAGATCTAAATCACAGAATTATATGTTATCTAGATCTAAACTGAACCATTTCTTGATAAATGGGGTTTCATGGGATTATATGCAGCTAGTGTATTAGCACACAGAACAAAATTTAAAACAAATGAACGTAGACACTGACATTGACTGCCCAAGGGAAGTGGAAGTGGTTAAGGAGCTGAAACCTCTCCATGTCATATTCTCTTACACCACAATCGTTATTGGACGTCATGAAATGTAATCCGCTGCATGATAATCAACAATTCAAATCAGTTAATTGAGAAGAAAGTCAAATAAAAAGGTGAATAACAATGTTTGTGTTACCTTGAGCTTTCATATATATCAATGGCATTAATGATAGAATTCTCTTGATGTGTAGTCCTTGTGCAAAAGCTTACGCCCAGTTTATCCAAGGACTACAAGCTCAAAGAAATACAGATCAAGCATGAGATGATGAAAGAGAACGGTCGAGTATGAAACATAAGTTTTGCAAATAAAGTAATGATTTTGTGAAGGCAGGGGTCAAATTTATTTTGCGGTTCGTTTCAAACTAATGATCGATAAGGGCATTCAAAGTTACGATGAATCTGCTCACCTTGCAGATAAGTTCTCCATGAAAGCCACCTGCCACCAAAAAACGATCTTTCACGGCCAGTGTGCTCAACTGTGTTCGTGTAAATCCTTCCAGCAGGGTCCCTGGATATTTCTACATGAAAAATTGAAAGTAAAATTGGTGAAATAGAATAACAAACAGGTGCCAGATGGATCTATGCAAAACTACATGAGAATATCTAAATGCAAATAGAACATGCAAAAAGATAAATATATTTACAATCAAAATAATACATAAACAAATAGAAAGAAAATGTTTGTATAAAATCTATATACCTCTGTCGGCACAATATTCCCAGAGAAGTTTAGTACTTCGGTCAAATTCTGGAGTAATGATGACCAGTGCATAACCGAATAGTTTGAAACCATATAAACATCATGTTTTGATGTAGCCCAGACCAAGTTCCTCAACTGCACAGCATATTCAGAAATAAGCACACTGTAAAGTGTAAAATTCTATGACCAGTAAAAAGCACAAGAAACCTCAAGCAAGATTCTTGTCGCTAAAGTTCCAGAGCAACATTGTCCTAGGCTCCTAGCTAAAGATTCATATACAGTGAGTGACATACAGGCAATCCATGTGACCAGTTGACAGTCCAAAAGAGATCATATGTTGAGATTCTTGAATTAAATCTTTCATGGATATTCTTTTACAATCAAGTTATGGAAGTCTTGCAGATAGAAACAGGTCATGGTTTGGACAGGTAGCAGTCATGCCAGAAATGGGACAGTGGGGAAAGCCACCATTTTAGATATATGCTATGCTGTGAGAAGGGGGTTATTTTTTCTGAGGGGGCAAAGTTAACAGTCCACACCAGATGAAGTTAATTCAAGTACACTAGAACCCCCAAATACATCGACAAGTACAACCAAGCACCACCAAAAAAATGTAGTTTGAAGAGATGAAAAACAAACATAGTGTATATGTGACTGGATATGATTTAATGTCATATTCATCCAGTTATCAGCAGTAGAAATCCCAATATCCAAATCATTGAAAATCACTGATGCATGCAGAAGTTAAGGTTAATTTTCATTAGTACATGGGTATAGAAGGTTTAACGCCATCATTTCAATTCTCGTCATTTGTATGACAATGATGGAGGAACTAAAGAGATTTATTATCCATTACCATTATCTGCGTCTTGGACCTTCACATTTCTGAGGTCAGTGTTGGATAGCAATAAACATTAGGAGCTCATAGCAAAAATGAATCATATAAATCTCATGTCACAAGTTGTGATAAACTCCAAAACAGAATTTTCAAATGATGTGTTATAGAAAGTCAGAAAACAAGGCTTCATAGAATTTTCAAATGATGTGTTAAACATATTTGGAGTAAGTCTTGGTTGCATGCAGTTTCACAAGCCAGAACAGACAAGCAAGGCTTCATAGAAGATATTAAAGTTCTGGAAGAATTCATTTCTTACAGCAAACTTCAATAGTCAGAGATAGGGAAAAAAAGAAATAGCTTATCGATCCATTGACAACTCGAACATTTAAAACATGAACCAACCTGAAAATGCAGGACCGTAGGCTTGACAAGTCTTGTATTATGAAAGAATTCATAGTATCTACCTCCTTTATCAGTTGGATTGCCCTCCTACAAGAATAGAAAAGAGAGATTACCAACATGGAACCTACCCTAACCCACAAACTTGATCATGTACAGGAAAAAACAAAAGAATTCAGGAAAAGTAATGAAAAAAGAAAAATTCAAATTCCTCACCTTATCAGCAGCTTCAGTGGATGAAGGTAAATTTTCATAATTTCTGTACTGCTCAAGACGAGTCAATCGGTAGCTTTCTCTGGTAATATTTAAGATATCCCATGGAATACCCTGTATATCTTTTCCTTCCCTTGCTTGTGAGGAAGATGTATCTGTCACTTTCATCATCTGCTCAATCCAAATCAAGCCAAATCATCACAAGGCACATTCAATAAGATTAGGCTTAGCTATTACACACACACATACAAAACCACTTGATCATCCATATTAATTTTGAAAGGAGAAGCAGGACAAGTAACATTCGTCCAAGAATGTGCTAACCATCTCATACTCATCAAGATTAGCATCATCATCAGCAGCATGGGATTCCTCATCAATTCCATCCATACTATCCACCGTGTAGTACTGTTGATCACCCCCATTAAACGACATCGTTTACTTCTCTTTCTACACCAACATCATAGAAAGAAGAACACAAATTTAAGCCATCACTTTTTCAATTAAAAAAATCCAAATTGCAACAAGAAAATAATTCCAAGATGAAAACTTGAAAAAGTTGAGCTGCTAAAGTACAATTAAAGGAGGCGATTCACAATAGATACAAAATGAGCTTCATTCGAAAACTGAAATGGGAACGGTAGAGAAGTTGGAGTTACCTGAGAAAAAGGATAAAGAAAGTGAAAGCGAAGAGAAAGAGTGGAAGCAGTATAAGAAGCAAGCTATAGGAATAGGAAAGGTAGAGAGACAGGGAGAAGGCTGCGGCCTGAGAGAGAGAGAGAGAGAAGAAATTGAAGAAATTAGTATAGAGAAGGAGAGAGAGATTGCATGCGTATCTATATCTATGCAATGGGGGAATAAATGGGTGTTTGCGGTGTGGGGTCCACAGGCCTGCGTTTTGTGGCTCTATTTGATGATAATATTGACTCTACTTAATACTATTGTTGAATCTAAAAATATCACGTTTTAGGTGTCTGATTTTCGTTGCATATCATATATTACTTGTTTAAAACATGTATTTGGGCATCATCTATGCAGTTCAAAAATTAGATCTAAAACCTCATTATACGAAACTGGATTAAGCTTGTACTCAACTACTGCTATCTTTTTAAGATTGCAATAATAAGTAATTGTCCTAATAAGTGGATATTAATTCAAAGACACAATGAAATAAATGGTCTAGAATTTGTCATTAATTTTGTTTATTGGGTATAAAAATCAATCCACATTTTTGTGATCTAGATACTACTTATTTGAAGTTACAATTACAACTAGAACCCTTACTCTATTAATCCCGAAATAGATGTCATATTTAGGCAATGACAAAAGATTTTAGGAGACCGTTGTTTTATGTGTTAAGTTGACGTCTTTTTTATGATACAACTAAAAATAAGTGTGATATGTACCTTGGAGCTGAGGTAGTATTAGTTTTTTTGAATATGATACATGTACAAACCTTTAGTTATCCTAGAAAAACATTCTCCATTTGCGGTTGTATTTTATTGCTGATAAAAATTGTATCAAAATTTTTTTTTCCATTGTTTGGAACTCTTTTAGTAAAATAAAAATATATAATCCGGAGAAAGCAGTAATCATCGTTTCAATCACTGACGCAAAGCATTCTCAGTGTAATCTACTCATTAAAGATGGTTGCAATTTGATAAGACTATAGTGGCGATTTTGTAAAACGAAATTGAGACAAATTCCTCAAAAGGTTCCCATGTAACTTTTTTATCAATGGACCCATTCTAAAAATTGTTAACTTAGTTTTTGATCCAACCACAAGAAAAACATTGATTTAGAAATCAAATACTTTATAAACACAAAAACAGTGCTGCGGATGTAGTTTGGGGACTATGATTTCACGTTACAAAGTAATTTAAATCGGTAACAGTAATAAATTTTGCTTGTACAAATATGTGAAAAATCTTTGGTAGAAAGAATGACTTGTTTTAATTAATTAGTGGTTGTTTTTCCTTTTCTGAACCATTTTTCACCTTATGAGTATTTATATTTGTTGAATTTCAAATTTGTAAAAATCTATCTCAATTCTCAGTTGTTAAATAATGGAGTATATTTTGATGGGATTACTTAGTAGCAATGGCATATTTACAATCTTTTCGAATTTAAATAATGCATGCACCAATATAATAAAATTTCGTGATTGTCGAATTTGTGAACCTGGCAGACCGGTGAAGGCTGCATCTTTTCTCTTGTCACACTCCATATAGTAATTATCTATAATTCTAAATTAAAACTACAGAATATGGTTCTTGAATTAATTTCATAAGAAATATTCATGAGTATATCCTATATATTCCTATAAGACATACAGTACGATACTAAATTAAAACCATATAAGTGGCATCTTTGTAAAATATTTTTATCTAACTAATAAATCAGGATCCAATCACTATCATAAAAAAATTATTACTATTAATTTACTTTATTAAAACAATAAATGGTAGGTATAAGGGGAGATAGTATTTAACTGAGGGCCGTAACATCAACAACGACTAATTATTAGATACCTTGTTCCTAGACAATCATCTATCTTTATAATAAATTAATAATATATATGTGCACTTATGTATAATGGCAAATGCTACAATTTCGTAGTAGTTAGTGACGATACTCATGAGACATAAGCACGTCCAACTTGTTCTACCCCCTAACCCTATTGCTTTAATTTCATTTTCATATTTTCATTAAATTAGTAAATATAAATACGAAAAACTTGTACCACCATATAATAAATATGCTGCAGTCTAATCGAATTATTTCCCTCTAAAAAAATACTACCACCGTCCACCAAAATTTATCTCATTTTTTCATTTTCGTCCGTCCAACAAAATTTGTCTCATTTCACTTTTTACCATTTTTGGTAGTGGACCCTACATTCCACTAACTCATTCACACTCACATTTTATTATAAAACTAATATATAAAAGTAGGATTCACATTCCACTAACTTTTTCAACTCACTTTCCATTACATTTCTTAAAATCCGTGCCGGGTCAAAGTGGGACAAATTTTGGTGGACGGAGATAGTACTCCGTAGTATATAAATATAAATATATATGATGTATTCCTAAGTAAAGGAAAAAAAAGAAAAACGAAGCCTTTTCATTGTTAGAAATAAAATACTACCTTTTCATTGCTTGCTTTTCCATAATTACATGTACTTAAAGGGGAGCAAGGTTAATTATGATAAGCTTCTTATGTAATGTGATGATAATCATTCTATAACTTAAAAAACGTGAATGGAAATAAATGATAATTTTATAAGTAATATTTAAACTTTACCTTTTACTTTCTTGTTTTTCACTCTTCTTTTTTGGTAAACTGATTGCAGTTTTCCCCTCTATATTTATACGCACAAGAAAAAAATACACTACTTAAATAAGAAATGAGCACCATTTTCAACTATTTGGATCACGAAATTTAAATTAATTGAAATCTAGAAGTACAAGTCCCCCAAGTAATTTATTTCTGGAACAATGTTCTACTTCTAGATCTTTCATCAAATTATATGATTTCTAAAAAAAGTAGATAAAATAAAGTATTTCAACTAATCCAAATAAAAGAGGAATCCCACCAAAAAAACATTCTAGATGCAATGAGAGTCAAAAGTTTGTAAGTAGACCGACAAAATCTATAATCCTACTTACCACGCCATCCTTATATAATACTAATAAATTTGAGAATTTCTAAACAGAAGATCTTGTGATTGTGGAATTAAATAATTTAGGATTTTTACGTGGACCCTTTTAGGGCATTCGTTTAACCTCTCATTATCAATGTTTGGCTGATTTTTTATTTTTTATTTCTCTTCCATACTAATGCTTCATGTTTAGTGTGGCAAATGTCAATAACATGTAATTATGTAAATGCACGCATACTTAGACTTAGGGTTCCATCTATTTTGAAACACCTAAATCATTATGTTATGTAAACTACCTACTCGACTTGCTTTTATTCAATTCCTACTTGATGATTTGGATTAATGAGTTATCTACCCTACCAAACACTATAGATAACCATAAAATTTCATCATAAAATCATTTGAAGTTTTACATCTCAATATGATAGGATGCATCTATTATGACCACAATAATCTTTAGAAATAATAACACTATGTTCTCATCTGTACAAACAACTATTTACACCATGTAATGCAGCTTACAAAAAAAAACGCAAAATCGTATCTAGCAATGACCTACAATTCTGTGTTGTAATAATACTGTAAGCTTAGCCAATTTCTGAGATTATTATGCACATTTTGGGATGAAGTTTTGTGGTCATTTACTTCTTCCACTTTTCAGTGTTTCCTATACTGATCTGTTTGTGGTCACTGGTCATTGTATAAAACAATGCAACACAGCCATCATCAGTAAGATGATTACAACAGGGGGGGTGAATTCCCAACCACGAGACAGAGTGTGAGCTCCCACGAGATGCACTGAGCCAGTGATTTCGTCCTTTATTTGGATACTCGATGAGCCTGGCAAATATTTTCAAAAGAGCAACCATCACAAAGGACGTAATAATATTTATCTCAAGAACCAGGTCAAACCAAAGGCTCAAAATGATGATAACGAATGTTCTATAACACTTACAGTTATATTCAGTCCATCCAATTGCATGTTTTTCTAGATCATAAAGGACCAGCTTGTTGGCAAGAACCAGATCTGCCAAAATTAGACCAAGCTAAATTCAAAACTGAAAACATTACCAGAAAATATAACACTCTTCAAATTGTGAATAGTTTTGTATTGACCAGAGCTAAGCAATTTAATATGTAGAAATTTTCCAAGAGTACCAAAACCAGTGTGACAAATGGAATCTTGGTTAAGAAAGTTCGGAAGTTAAAACTGCAATATTGCAAAAGAGCTTAGCTGCTAAATAATTGAGAAAATTTCTTATGTCATGCTGCTTGCTACATCAGAAATAAAATACCGGCATCATGGCAAGGAATAGAAGACTAACCAAGAAACTTGAATGCAGTAAATTTATTCATATTTCGCAAGGGATGCAAGAGATTTCAGTATTTCAGATCAAACAACAAATGAAATTTTAGTGGGATTTGGAAGTTAGAAAATTGTTGTGGCTCAGAAATTCTATGCTATATTGAGCAGCTTTGGTGTCAAAAAGTAAGGAACAAGTTTATGAGCTCCAGAGGCCTACTAATGATGGGGAGACAGATTTAAAGGTATAAGATTAGGGTGCTCCTTCGAGGGAGATGAACAAAATAAATATTTTCTTCTAAAATAAATAGAACGATGATTAAAGATTGCAAGGTCCTACCTCCTAAAAGTGTAATATTCTTTTTATCCTGGGACTCCAAGCCACTGTTTTGCCAACCAATGCACATCAAGTCTTCCTGCCCAGAAATAACAAGACAAGGGGAGGTAAAATAGCAGATTTTAGTTTGCACTTGCAGACCTATCAAAAATAGTTAAGAGAGACAAACTTTCCTCTCAAATAAAAATAAAACAAATATAAATACAACATATTTTCAGAATATAACTAACTGCCAACAAACCAAGAAAATAAGATGTATCAAGGAAAAACAAAATGCTCCCTCCCTTCCACAGTAATAGAGTCATTTCATTTTCTGCACTCGTTTTCGAAAAATGGTACTCCCTCCGTCCCAACTAAGTTGAGTCGTATTCCTTTTTGGGATGTCCCAACTAAGTTGAGTCATTTCTCTTTTTGACAAAAAACAAAACATCCAATTATTCTTACTTTAATCCATAACCTACTTTACTCTCTCTTCATCTTTCCTACTTTTCAACACAGTTTCTTAATCTTCATGCCCAAAAGTTGACTCAACTTAGTTGGGATAGAGGGAGTAATAATAGTTAAAGTGGAGAGAGAGTAAAGTAAGAGAGAGAATAATGTAGAGAAGAATCTTATCTATGGTATTCTCTCTCTTACTTTACTCTTTCTCTACTTTAACTATCTATAATTATTTTTCTAAAACGGGTCCAAAAAATGAATCGACTCCGAGGTTAATAAATTTCAGAATATGATAATATATAGTTCCAGTGGCAATTGTAAACAGATCATTTTAGCGAAAACACCAGAGTTTCAAGAAGTACAAAATTATACATTCTCTATATCTAATTCAATCACTTGAAATGTAAAATCCTATAACCATTGAGATGTTTGTCCACCAGAATCCAAGCTCTGATGCATTTAGTAAGTTGCTTGCCTTCTAGGACCAATCTCTCTAAGTGTAACTATTAATTTGACGGTTAAATTGAGGCAGAGGTGTTTACATGCACTAAAGAAGATAACTCCAAAGATAAGATGCAATCTACCCCTGGTATTTTCTCAATACTGAAAGAAACAGCCGCCACAAGAAAATATAGCCAAGAAGTTCATTTTGCTAGTAAAGTTGTGCAAGCTCTCCTTGCTATAATATGAAAATGACAACGCTAGCATTTTAAGTGAAATGTCAGTTACAATTATAACTATCAGGCTTAAAAAACAATTTGTATTACACATATATATACAGATATAGTAATAAATATTTTATTAAAGTAAATAAAAGATAATATGCATGCTGTACTTGTAAACAGAATGTACTTACAAATGAGAACAGATACTCGTGGGGATAAACCCTCAGAGAAAGTGAATTTTGAAAATGGAGGGTCACAATTGGAAATCCATCATCAACACTACAAAAGGTGAAAACACAGTTATTAAGAAGCATTACCTAAAAGGAGAGCTAATAAAAAGTATAATTTTTTGAGTGATCAAAGATAGTACTGCAGATAACTTCATCTATAATGCATCATTTTGAAATGAGAACCATCAAACTGTCGAATACAATCATACAACAAGGACTTAACGTATTCAAATTCTTCAAACCGAAATGTGCATACAATATAGAAATACATCTGAATTTGCAGGATGCTTAATATATTATGGATCAGAACGTCAGCACTTAGCTAATAACAACCGTACAGAACATACTAAAGATCATATATAATATGCCAGGGGAATGTGAACAAGTTGAAGCGTAGAATTCAAAGGAAATTACGAATTTCAGAGGTATAAATTAATTATAGTCAAGTGACCAGAGACAGAAAGAGATAAATCACTTAAGAGCTATAAAGTACAGCCATCCTATAATCACTACCAATTGCCAAATAATGACCTCTAGCATGCATCAAATGGTATTTGACTCATTCAAGACAGTATTAACAATGGATGCTACCTTCCGGCAAAATCGAAGCATGTATATTGGTCGTGAAGCAATTGCAATTTCAGATCCATCTGCCAGGAGAGTATCTAACAATTATAAAGGACAAAAAAGGGTAAGCTTCCCTCCATCCAATTTGGCAATCAAAGTGCGTATAATGAAACTTTTACAAAAGATACCTTTTTTACTAGTGGTTCATAAATCATTTGTGGAAGATATGCCAATGTGGTACCACTGTCAATTATTGCTCCCCTCTTGTCTGCCATATAGATATCTGTAGTCAGATTCAGGAAATCATGACCCACTTGGATTCCAGTCATATTGACATTGTAATGTGGCCTACAATTTCATTAAATAATTGCTATAAGAGAATGGAGGCACAAGAGGCAGCTTTAACATTATAAAGATAACAGTAACTGCAAAGTTTTGTAAACCGGAAACAACAGAAGACAATCAAGTACCAATGCCAAGATCTTTTACTAGCATAGTGCAGACCAATGCAGAATGAATCACTTGTAGAATTGTCTTAATCAACAAATCTAAAGTATTGCAACAAGATATTGCAAAACAATCTTTCAGAATGAACCACATCCCTATATTTGGTTTATTCTTGAGGATGTGCTCCTCTACATTGCTCCTACACCTAATCTAATACTCCATCCGTCCCAAGGAAGATGACCCCTTCCTTGGGCGGTACGAGATTTTATGCAACTTTCTTTTGTGTGTTCAGTGGTGAGAATAAAGTAAGAGAGAAGGAATAAAGTAGAGATAAATGTGTTTCCATTTTACTAATGGTTCATCTTGGTTGGGACAAATCAAAAAGGAAAGTGGGTCATTTTCGGTGGGACGGAGGGAGTACTATGTTGAGAATGCAAGAATTTGTACGAAAATATGCATGGCCAGCAGCTTTTTTTGAGCAAACAGATACACTGAATCATTTGCCAGTTCAACCTCACTCCCCATGATCTTTATTAGATATAACTAAAATCTTACATGATAATCTAAAAAAGACTCAAGTACAGAAATTCAACAGCATACAATTTAACAAAATGTATTGAAGGACAAGGTTAAAGACAAAATGCATATGTTATAGCAATGAATCTGACATACTGGTTTGACACTAAGGGTGTTGTATTTACTAGTGGTTGAACCACATGCCCAATAGCAAAGATACCTCCACCATTGACACCATCTAAGCAATGAGCAAACATCTTTTTCACTCTTCCAGACGAAGCCAGCTGTGAAAGCAATGACGAATTAGATTTTCCAAAACCCAATATTCCATTAACTGCATCATCTGATGGCCCCAGATCTCCAGATTGTTGGGCACCACATCTGCTCAGAAAGGCCTCACTCAATCATTGGATTAAATGAGAACATAATAATTCTAAAATACAGGAAAACTTCAAAAACCAACAAAGATAAGAATACAACATTTTGTTATATAGCATTTGCATGTAAAGCCATGAGATGAAATTATTACAAATCCCTCGACTCTTATTTCGAGATATAACTGCAAGTCTGCAACAGATGATGAAACTATAATTTCCTATCATATGCATAACAGTTTGAGCAAGAACCAAATACAGCAGAGAGAGTCATGAGATGGAGGAGAAATTATGAAGAGAACATAAAAAATGAAATAATCATGAACTAACTTCGAAATCATTTTAAAGGCAATCAATGTAAACATGCTGTCACAGCTAACTCATTCATAGTCACTCTGCAGCCTCTAGGCATGCAAATTATGACATTCAGAGTGTTGATTAGCATACAAATTATAGCTATAATAGATGGAACAAGTATTAACAAATTCATAAACTAACAAGCAGCAAGTTTACCAGGAAAAGGAATGATTTTAAACCTTCTGTATCCTAAAAGCACCTAACGTTTAAAGTGGAATCACCACTCTAATTTCTGTTATGGTTTCATCCCTCTACTGACACACTTAGGGTAGATCCTGATGCAAGTAAGATTGCTATGTGTCAAAGGCATTCTCTATTGCAATGCACGTCAAATGCTTGAGATTAAACAGCCACTCAAATAATCAGACGTACACAGTAATAGAAGTACTCACTAAATAATAGTAGTAACAATAATAATAATTAGCATTATTATAAAAACAATTACATACCCAAAAATAACACTTCCATTTGCTGATTTTGTTTGCAAATCCCCAGATATTCGATCATACTGAACAACATCCTCAACAAAGTATCCTATAGTATAGCTCCCATCTCCATAAACCTCAGTATACAAGCATGATGAATTAGCATTGCAACCTGATAAGCCTCCACCGACCTCTTTACAAAAATCTTGCTCACATGACACTAGTTTTCCAGTAAGAGAATCTTTTGGATTGTAAAGGGGAAGTTCAATCTGCCAAAACATAAATCAAGCACAAGATAATCAGGGATGAAGGAATCTCTACTGCAGTAAGACCACTAAAACCTCATCCTGGACAAAAAGTACATAAGAAACAGGTGAGGTCGAATCATACACCATGGTAACCTCGCCGGGGACATTGATGGCACTGAATGCAGTTAACCCAAGTTATATCAGTTCCCGTGTCAACCTGCACATAATAATCTTTTGACGGTGTTCCAATGCCTATTTTAGCATAGTAGAGCCTGTGTCATCAATTACACAAGCAAGAAGAATGATGTGAGATTTGACACTCATATGCGGAACCTTAAAATTATAACCAGTTGTGTTTCATCATTATCATTCTGCAGGAGAAAGTTAAAAAAAATAACCACATATCCAAAATCTGCTCTTTAAAGTAGCAGCAGGAAGGTTCAAAAAATCCACATACCATGAACAAATAACAACTTTTCAAGTAACTTGAAGAATCAGTGAATAACATAATACTTTTGCAAACTGGTTAGTAGTAGTAGTACTTAATAGTAAACATTAATTGCCAGGGTTAGCATCTTAGTAGTGGAAAGCTGACTACTTGCATTCGAGCATGCTTGTGTGAGACCCAATAATATTGTACATGACTACATTCACATGTAGGGTATCTCATATCTGTCCACATTATTTGCAGATAAGAGTGAGTGGTTCATGAGAAACTGACGTTTAGGACCAGAAATCTCTAACCAATCCCATGGTATAGAAAACTTCCGAGGACCCGGCACGAATTTAGAGTTTAGACTAGAAATTGTATAAATAAGAAAACACACTAAACGCATAACCGAAAGTGGACTTGAAACACCATGGCTTGGCACATAAGATCGATATTGGTTCGTGAGTATATTTTCTACATGTGTGGGCATAGCTGTTGCCAAATTGGGTGGGCATAAATTACAAGGCAAAAGCAGAAGTAATGGAGCTGATCTGAAGATAAGACAGGGCAATCATACCATACAAACATGCAAACATGATTAGTTGATTAGTAAACCTTGAGACTTCTAAGTAAAAGTAGAATCCATCAACAGCGATGCATCATTGTATAGTGTGATTAGTAACTTACACATGCAAAGATGATTACTGCGTACAAAAGTAAATAGTATGACATTCCACCTAGGACCCCCTTTAAAATCCTGTTATTCCTCGAATTCAGGAGGGACACATAAACACGGTTTTCATTAACTCCCAGCAATTGGCGAAGTAACGATCCACCTTACACAACATCCAAGATTGAATTGACTAATTGCTACACATAAATTTGACACTAGAACAGTGAAGCACATACTAACGAGGAAACATGCAAGATCAAACAACGGAAAACTAAAAACTTAGACAAACAAATTAAAACGAGAATTTTACTAGTATATGACAAGATCCAGCCACAATTCCACGAATTACAGTGAAACTAAGCATGAATTCACGATGAGAAACATTTTCCACCACATTCAAGTAGCAAACCACCGAAATTGTCCATTCTAATTAAAAAACAATCGCGAAAACGGAGAAGGGAATGAAAAGGAGTAAAGTAGAACAAAAGCGCACCCAGAAGCGTCAGGACGACCGGTACCACCGAGGGGCAGGTCGACGCCGGCTAGGATGGAGAGGTGGCGGATATCATCGTGAGCTCTGAGGGCGCTGAGAGTGGCGTCGGAGCCGGAGAATTTGTAATTAACTTTGATGACTCCGGCGCCGCTTCCGAAGACTGGGTGTAGATAGAGAAAAATGAGGAGCGAGGGGAGAAGGAGGGAAAGGAAGCGCGACTCCATTTTTTCTGTGTTTCTCACTTTCCTACTCCTTATTAATAAATATTTAAATTTAAATTTAAATTTTTAAATATGAGAATGGTGATTCGGCCGTTCGGGGGTATATGTGTCTCTTCATTATATTTGAACACTAAATGTTAAAATTCGTTAAGAGCATCCGCAATGATCGGCTAGCGACCGGCTAGCCGATTCGTCGCGCTAGCCGATCGGCTAGCCGAACCATTGCAATCGGCGAGGACGAAATCGGCGAAATGGATCGGCGGTATCGGCGATCGCTCGTCGTTAACCGAAGTTGGCTTATTGGCCGATCGGCTAGCCGCCATTGTGGCGGCCCGATCGGCCAGCGATCAGCCTTGGCGCTTATTTTTTATTTTTTTTTATAATTCTTTTTTAATTCTTTTTTTAATTTTTTTTTAATTCTTCTTTTTAATTTTTTTTTATTCTTTTTTTTATTTTTGAAAAATTATATAAACGCGATTTTCTCTATCTCTAAATTTCTGTACAAGAGCAACATCTAGCGATGGACAACAACAACTAGCCCAATACGAAATTAAGACCTAAAACAAAAACATGTCATAACGGTGCAAGCCCGACTAACATGGCAAGGGGCCGTCGCCCCCTTGACCCTGACTCGCTGACCGGGCAGCGAGTTCGTTCTAGCGGCAAACTATAACGGATTCAAGGCCTACTAACATTTTTTATGTATTTTTTTAATAAATTAGTGAGGAGTAGAGTGGGGCGGTGGCTCGTGTGTGGAAGCCCGGATTTTTTTTTTTATTATGCAATTTTTTTTATTTTTAGTTAATGTACTTTTTTTTAAAAATAAAATTAATGAATTTTCCCGTATATGTCTCGTAAATTTAATTCGGAAATTTAATCGTGATTTTAATTCCGTAAATGTAGTATATTTTGAATTTATTTTTATTACGGCTGGCCTATGGCTCACCTAAATCTGATGTGGCAGGTGGATTTTTTAGTGTTGCTGACGTGGCAGGGGAGAGAATGGCTAGCCTATTGCTGGCCTATGGCTGGCCTAAGCACCATTGCGGATGCTCTAATAACATGTGTTAATACGTTAATAAGAGTGATTAACTTAAAATTAATATAAATAAATGTTAATTAAAACCATTTTTGGCATGTTAATTGCTGCGCTTACATGAGAGTATCTCTTAATAAATGGTTTTTTAATCTCTTAGTAATAAATGGTCATATCTGTTACTAATAAATGGTTGTCGGTGAAAAGCGAGGAGCATTCGCAGTAGGGCACTGGCTATTACTCCCTCCGTCCAATAATAGGAGTCCCATTTCTTATCGGTGCGGATTTTAAGAAATGTTAAGAAAAGTGGGTGGAAGAAAGTTAGTGGAATAGGGGTCCCACTTGTATATATTAGTTTTAAATGATATGTGAGTGGAATGGGTTGGTGGAATGTGGGGCCTCTTTACCATTTATGGTAATTATGAACCGGGACTCCTATTCGTGGACGGACCAAAATGGAAAAACGGGACTCCTATTCGCGGACGGAGGGAGTACAACAGAAGCGCTGATCGACGGCGATTTTCCCACCCCCCCATAATTTGGGTTGATGTGAAAATGGACAGGAGGAAATTGGAGATGGATTGAAAATGAATTGTCCACTGCTGTAGATGGCCTAATACGAATTTCAGAGCTTATGATTTTGTAGTTTTCTGCATTTTTGGAAAAATATGCTCCTTCTATCCTTGGAAATTTATCACTTATTTCCATTTTCGTCAATCTCTAAAAATTTGTCACATTTCCCTTCTACTCCCTCCGTCCCCCAAAATTCATCACTATTTGACCCGATACGGATTTTAAGAAATGTAATAGAAAGTGAGTTGAAAAAGTTAGTGGAATGTGAATCCTACTTTTATATATTAGTTTTATAATAAAATGTGAGTGTGAATGAGTTAGTGGAATGTAGGGTCCACTACCAAAAATGGTAAAAGTGAAAGGTGACAAATTTTTAGTGACGGACGGAAATGGAAATAGGTGACAAATTTTCAGGGACGGAGGGAGTACTATTTTTGTTAGTGGACCCTCCATTCCACTAACTCATTTCTCCTCACATTTTATTATAAAACTAATATATAAAAATAGGACCCACGTGCCACTAACTTTTTCAACCCACTTTTTATTACATTTCTTAAAGTTCATGTTGGGTCAAATGGTGACAAATTATGAGGGACGGAGGGAATACGTACCTTTTATTTATATCATATGTAAGAAGTATTTGTTTTTATTTATGTTTGGTTCTGGACATATGACAATTTTTAGGCATTGAAATACGGTTAGCATTCATCATCTTGATTATGTGAAAGTTACAATTCAGATACATTCATTTTAAGTTACAATTCAGATACATTCATTTTCTCAAATCTATTCCTATAATGGAAACATCTTTTTATCAATTCAGTAGCATTTTATCATTTATTTATACGAACTAATACGTGAAACCAAATTTTTGAAAATTTACTACAAAATCCATTCATAAGTTTTTAACACCAAATTTTTAGTTCTTGAGAGAAAATTAAAATTGTCACACTATATGCACATTAACTCCAATTGAGAACTAACTCATCAAGCTTGGATGCATCGTACTATATAATTAACTTTTTACTACTACTAGTAATATTTTTGATCCATCAATATATTTATGTTTATATTTATAATTGGGTTGATCATGATCAAATCTAAAATGTAATGCAAAGTTTCTCCAACACAAGATAAAATGCGTAGGGACAGATTCCTTTGTCCAAAGGTGTTGGTGTCGATTCGCAGAAAATGATTTGAAGAAAATCCAACGTACAAAGAATTTGGTATCGAGCATCTCCAATGGGCGGACTTCCCCAATGCCATTCCCGTCGCCCTTCCCAAATACACCTCCTGCCACGTCATAAGGACTTCTCACCCTCCTGCCACGTCGTAAGGACTTCCCACTGCACAATCTGTCATTCCCGCGCGGACTTCTCGCAATTAAAAAAATTCACAAATATTCAATTTACGTTACGGAATTAAAATTCACAAATAGTCAACGAGCCGTATATATAGAATTTAAAAAAAAAAATTAAATTAAAATACCGGACATCCCCGGCGGACGTCCGCCCGTCCTTCCCATGTCCTCACGGGACGTCGGCGTCCTCCTCTCCGTGCCACAATAGCACCCTTCCCCGACAGACTTCCCGGAAGCCTCTCCGAAGGGAGACGGGAAGTCCGCCATTGGAGATGCTCTTATATCTCACATTTATGGAATAAGTGGAGCATTTTTCTCCTGATTCCAACTTTTCTTACATATGTATATGGTGTTATATTTGGTGGGAACCTTCTGCTCACACAGGCTCAGTCACAGGTCAGCTTCCGAAAGGAAGTCTCTTCACGGGGCTTTGACAGCATTTATAAGACTGCACTAACTGAGCATTGATGAGGAAGACATCAAAATCATAAGATATTCATCACATGCCAAAACCATGTCTAAATTATGAATCTACAAGTGATCATTGTACAATCTCATTCCTTCTGAAGAATCTCATTAAGTCTTGCAAGTTAATCTAGACTGCATTCCATATAAGACACTACTGAAGCTCAAGCTAATGCATACATAAAACAAAAGCACTCTGTTTAAGTAAAAGTTTTAAGCGTAACCCAAGCTTGAGCCAATGAGCACCATTTCACACCATCTTACCCTTCCACTCACACATGAGCACGTATATCATACAGAGAATCAATCTAACAAGAAAGGCTGAGTGAAGGCTTCGTGAACCAGGCAACTATGTAGCTTTCAGTGCCCTTTGTATGTCTTCAAGGCAAGCTACAAGATCTCTATATTCTCTAGTGCTAGAAAGATCTATAGCTTGCTTCAATTGCATCTCGGCAGCAAACATTTCTCTACGGCTATTGCCACGCAAAGCAAGTTCCTGATACACCTTGCACAGGTCCAAGGATGCATTTGCAAATTCCACAAACCGATCCTTGTCTTTCTACAAATCAAATCCTTGGTATGATCTAACTTGCTTAAGTAGAGCCTCAGAGCACATTGCTAGATCTCCTTTCAGCTTGTGCCACCTTGAACAATCTGTCTGAAGATTGTCCCAATCAATTCAATCAGGTGGCTTCCCGACTTCTGGTGGAGTCAATTTTCAAACCATTTGTTCCGTAGGCATAAGCAACATTTAAGCTACAACACTGATAGGGTCAGTATGACTGCTATCACTATTTGGCGCATAAGACTCTGACTGACTAATCACTATGCGTCCTTCAATCTCGAGCATCATTCTTTCCAACGACCCAAATTCATTATTTAATTCAAAGAGTAAAACAATTTGAAGAATCAAGGCTACATATACATGCAAGTTAGAGAATTTTGCACAAAGGTCAGAACCACCAACAGACATGAGTTCCTGTTGTGCCCATGTTTCCCATTCCGTCCATTCATATACTCAAGGACCGACAATTTTTCAAGCGACATAAAGGAATGTTAACCAATGGCCTGTTACAAGATTGCAGGAAAAAAAAAATGAAACTCGCTCGTCTCAAAACTTATATGGATCGAAATTAAATTTTGTTACTGTTTTAGATAACAAATAAATAGCAAACATACATTTGTATATGGTTTTTCTTGTTAAAAGAAAAGACAATGAATCCACACATAGTATCCATACAACATTGTTCACCACGCCCTATGCTTATAAGGTTCTCATAGGCTGCAGCAGAGTCCAAGTGTTGGATAAATACTTGGGTACAGATCAAAGGTGGGTTTTAGCCAAGATGACACATGATTGAGGTTATAAATATATTTGTGTCCGAATCACACCCACCAGCTAAATTACCAGATCTCTTTTTTATGCATCAGGGTGACTGCTAAAGAAATTCAGTAAATTGTTTAGAATATAAATTCACTGAGTGATCTCAATCTTCCTAATCATCCCTATTAATATCATGGTTTTGAGAGTTGCATAGTCTATCAGACTATCACCTGTTATGTAACTTATGATTGATATCTGAGTCATAATATGTCCAAGACAAATATAGCATTACATGTATCAAATAAGCAAACAGGATCACATATATTTATGGTCAGGATCAATTAACGCCATGGTCCTCTTCTGACATCAATCACAGATTCACAGATATTACACATGGAAATGTTTTTCTTGATTTTATTGGCGGTTTAATTAAGAACTTAACAGATAATAAGAGATTCAAAACACAGTTCAGTAGAAATTAACAATATCAAATAGTGGATATGATTATTCTCTTACAGGTTTCCCAATATTTACTACTTTAAGCTTCAAAAGTTTCAATCTTGTCTACAACTACAAGCAGGCATATCACAAAAATTGAAGATTGAAACAGCTTAAATATCAGAATTAAGACCACAAAACTGCGTCTGAGCGAGAGTGACTGACCCAGTAAAGTTAGACAGATTGAAGAGAAGCAAAGAAGCAACCGCGATGGCAATCACAAGAAATTATTTATAGGAAAATAGGGCTTGAGAGTCGCCTGATTCTATTATAAAGACGAGGTCGTTTAGGAGAGAGTGGGGGTGATGAAATTGGTTTGAGGATTGGGTTGGTGAAGGCGACGGTGCGAGAGTATCGGATGGTATGGAGAAGCGGAGGAGAACGGCGTCGTTTGCTGTCATGTTCAAACTACAAATAGGAAGAGGGTTTTGCAGTGATGGCGGCAAAACGGATTCAAGGCTTTCGGCTTAAATATGCACTAGTATAGTATTTTACTCGTATTAAAGTTACTAGTTTGAGTGACTTGATCTATAAAAAACTGTAATCTTTGAAATGAAAAAAAATGTTCCCTAAATTATTACTTTCATTCAAATATAGGTGATGTTTTCATTCAAATACTATTTATTAGGATGACTGTGGCATGGTTTACAATGTGTATGATAAGCTCCGATGACATGTGGCATGGTTTATACATGTGCATAATAACGTCTGATGTCATGTCATGAATCCATTAGGCAAAACACATCATTAAATCCTTGTACTTTGATTGTTTATTTCAATAGATCCTTATACAATTTTTTTGTTTTAATAAATCCTTGTACTTTTATATTTGATATATTCAAATCCTTATTTAACGAAACCGTTAACTTTTCCGTTATAAAATGACACATCATATATTAATTATTTAAAATATTCTACCTAATATCCAAAAATATAACATAACATAAAGAAAGAGGTAAAACAAGAGGAGTAGCACGCCGGCCTAGTGGTTAGAAGGAGCGGAGTTCACGGCGTCGCGGACTCTCCGAGCTGCTGACGCTAGGTATCCGATTAAACTCGACCGGCGGCGGTGGCGGAGGCATTAATTGACGGATGATTTTCTTGGCGGAGTGAAAGGCGAGGGGTTTTGGGGGTCGAGGCGATGGAGGAGGCACCAGTTGACGATCGTGGATCTGAGGGCGAGATTGGGGATGATGGTGGAGAAATCTGTGGCGGTGCCGGTGAGAGTGGAGTGGAAGGAGAAGGAGACGCAGCTGCGCTCGAATGTGTGGCCGGAGGAGACGATTACAGGATCCGCCATGAGAGCGCCGGAGAGAGGGCAGAGGAACTCGGCCGGAATTTGGACCTGCTTGAGCGCAGCGATGAGGAGGATTTGTGGAAGGAGATTTTCCAGCGCTGCTTGCCGCTCCCCATTGCTACAAAAAAATGGCGCTAACGGAGTGGGAGATTAATGCAGAGAGAGATTGAGGGAGATGGATGAAAAAGTGATCGAATTATTGTTTTACCACTTTTTTTTATATTTTCCAACTAGGATATTAGGTGGAATATTTTAAATAATTATGATATGTCATATTTTTAACGGAAAAGTTAACGGTTCCGTTAAATAAGATTTGAATATATCAAATATAAAAGTAGAAGGACTTATTAAAACAGAAAAATTGTATAAGGATCTACTGAAATAAACAATCAAAGTACAAGGACTTAAGGATGTGTTTTGCCATGTGAATCTCGCATTGTTTGCCATTCAATTTCCCTTTTAAATAGCTATCTCTAACTAACTATGATGATGGATATGATTAATTTCTCTCATTTCAATCTTATGGTATCACAATATACCATTTATGTATGGTATTAGCTAACTTTAATTTTGGAATGACATAGATTTTAATAAAAAATTGATAAAATAAGAGCATGAAGCAGAAAAAATGAATAAAATATGTGAGATCGCAATTGCTAATGTAAGAAAGAGGTAAAGAGTAAAAGTAGTTAAATGATTGTTAGTAGAACATGAGTCATATCTCATTAGAGAGAAGAAAATTTCTAATTTAGAATGTGAATATTTCTGTGAGACGTTATGGGATGGAGGGATTAAGAAAAAATGAGAAAAAGTTGATAAAATAGAGTTAAATAAATAAATTTATCATTTATCGACATATACTTGTTTTATAAAATATGTGAACAACACCACGTAAACATTAAGTTCAATACATCCATAAAATTTTATCTAGATTATTCCATCTGTTCCCCATTAATTGTCCACTTTTGTCATTTTCGTCCGTCCCCTATTAATTGTTCAGTTTTACTTTTACCATAAATGGTATGTAGGCCTCACATTCTACTAACTTATTCCATTCACACTTTATTATAAAAAGAATAAATAAAAGTAGTTCCATATTCCAACTTTTTAACTCACTTTTTTTTCACATTTCTTAAAACCCGTACAAGAACCAAAGTAAATAATTAATGGGAGACGGATGGAGTAGTATGGATAATCAAAAAAAAATATCATTTTATAATTTGATATATTGAATCTTGCATCGTTATTGGGCATTGATAAGATTGTTATATTTTAGTTTTGATTAGATGGTTGATGTATTTATTGTCAAGTTTAATAACTTACTGTCTATTTTTTTTTGTCAATCATTCATGTACTAATTGGTTATATGACTGAGTTTGTTGTTAGGTATAAAGAAATAGGTTAAAGGGGAAAAGAAAATGGTGAAAACATGAAACAGGGATGAGATCAATCCCATCAAGCGAGCAGGTGACCACAATTCGTGTCCAAGCGGCCCCCGGGTGAAAGTCAGCAGAAAACGTCCCCATCTAGAGACGCTACCCAGACCGAGTAGGGTCATTCATAACCCTACCCGGCCCGACCGGGTGAAACATGCTGAGAAGTTAAAATTTGCCCTATTTTTGGGGTTTTCAAATCCTACTCATATTTGGAAACTTAGGGCACTATATATACTCCTTCCGTCCCACAAAAGATGTCACACTTGTGGGACTGAAGATGTCTAATAGAGTGATGCGTGCGGTTTGTGATATCACTCAATCTAACAGGTCCAGAGGATTCGACTAGACTTCAGAGGCTAGAAGATCATGAAACTATCAGACAAGGGTCGTTGGATGCACTCTATTTCTTCAAAACCTCAACCCACTGTACTACAACTTAGCAAAGGGAAGTAAAGAATCGATCCCACGAGGACGAAGGTGTTACGAAACTGCATTTGAGGATGTTTTGGGAAAAAGGGGTTGGCTGCTGCCACGCAATTTTTGTGGGTCGAGAACTTAAAACTACTGGGTCTGAGAAATGAGAACGTGCGGAACATGCATGACTTAGAGAAACGAAATATTTTGAAGTTCTAAGACAACTGAAGTTAATTTAACTAGACGAACTTTCCTAATTTGGACAGACAAGTATAAAGCGAAAAGTGGGGACAAGTTTCCTTAAACTACCAGGGTCTGGAAAAGCATGCATAAAAGTAAAAAAAGACAATGCAGACTGACACGGGTCAAGGGGACAAACAGAAAAAGCAAAGTACATATCTGCAGAAAGTACTGACAAAAGCAGATCTGGTTCTAACTACCAACAACTTCATCTTCTTCGGGAATCAAACGAGAATAGCAGATAAAACAGAGTATTAAACACCATAAAAACAGAGCAAACTTCAGATCTAAACTTAAAACGAGAAATTAAAGCCCTAAACTAACAGATCTACGCTACTGGACCTAAAGGATGCGGAAACAGAAAGTAAATAGCCATAATCATGCACAACGTAAACAACGAACATCCTAGATACACGAAACTCCAACTTCAAATCCACCAAGATTCGACAAATCCAAGCATCTCCATACGCAAATCCACAACCTTCATCAGCAAACCAACAAATTTCGGTGCTCCAAACATCCAACAATAAACAAGAGCGAAAGTAAAAGGCAAGAAATAAACATCAACTCAGCAAGATCCAACAAAAACCAACATGAACTTCCATAACAACGAGAAATAGGTTCGAATCCAGCAGATCAAAGTCAGAAACTAGAGTTACGAAATTTAAAAACCAACAAGTACTTGAAACCGAAAGCAAACTAAACAAAGCAAAGTAAATATTGTTTCTTCGCCTTCACAAGGCGGTGTTACACAGCAGCAAAACAACGATGAGAACCACGGTGGCCAGAATCACTCCATCTCCAAGTGCGCAACAAGTGAAATGAGAAATTTAAAGTGTGGAACTTAGGAATGGAACGGGAGCTTGAGCTAAGAGTGTGCGTAGAAGTGGTTGTCTTGTTCTTCAAGGTTGAGCTCTTTATATATGTGAGGCTGCTGATCCCTAGGGTATCCCTCTAGTAGTTAGACGCTTTTTCCCTTGAATAAGACCCTTTAAAATAATTTGCTCTTACTCCATTCTGCTCCTGTCGCCAACTTTTAATTCTCCCAGCCCCGCGATTAGACACAAATACTCAAGTCCACGCATCATTTAGACGGTCTGGATCCTCAACGACAATGGACTGGACCGTCTACGTTTTCTCTACCTTAACTTCATTTTTAGTCTTCAGCAGCAAGCCTGGACCCTCTTAATTTTCAACCGCTGTCCTCGCCTTACCTCATTCTCGTTTAATAAAATTTCCCAGAATAAGTTCCCGTTTTCGCAGATTGATGATCTCCCTATGGGATCCCTAG
>NC_062968.1:14067096-14163883 GCF_023119035.1 Salvia hispanica
AGGGAATAACTTGTCACTTAAGTAGAACAAAACACTATTTACAAAGTATCATTTTATCATTTTCAGAAACTATCATTTTATGCACCCAAAGTATCATTTTATCAAGCAAAGGCACAATTTCTACATACAAAAACACAGAGACACACACAACAACACACACAAAAACACAGCAGCAGTAGCATCAGGACACACACACAAACAAACATAAAGTATCATTTTATCCCATGAAACTATCATTTTTTCATTCAGAAACTATCATTTTATTCCATATATCCCATGAAACTATCATTTTATAATCTGAAACTATCATTTTATCAGAAACTATCATTTTATCTACATTTAAACAGATCATGCAAACACATAGCAACACACACAGCAAAACACACATAAACAAAGCAAAACACACACCAGCAGCATACATTGTTATGCATGAACGATATTGTATAAATATAAGAAATATCTACACTAAAAAACTACAGAATCTAAAAATAATCGAGAAAATCATCAGCAAAATGATAAATCGATCAAAATCAAAAGTGAAATAAGTAATAAACTTCATCCAACCTTTCTTCGATGAAAAAACTATGATTTCCTTCGACATATTCCAGAATTGTGATGATTTTTCCTTCGATTCGTAGGGTTTCAAATGCGATTCAGAGTGTTTGAGTGTTTCCTTCGATTCGTAGGGTTTGAAATTCGATTCAGAGTGTTTGAGTCTGAGATGAATTCAGAGCGTTTTCTTTTTTCCCACCAATTTTAAAATTGAAATGACAATTTTGCCCTTAATATATCCGAAAATGATAGTTTTATTTGATAAAATGATAGTTTTGTTAGATTAAATCTAGACCACATATTTTAAAAATGTGTGGTGGAGATTTAGTTATAGGGTTATCACACAAATTGGGGTTATCATTATAATGCACCCCTATATATATATTCAAATCCTTTTCATATCTTTTGTCCTTTTTCCTTCTTAATCATAGCCCCACGATTTTGTCATCTGACGGTTAGATTAATGCCACGTGTCATTTAATAATGCACATTTTCATTCTAATAATGCACAGCGGCTAATAATGCAACATTATAGACTAATAATGCACATTTTCATTCTAATAATGCACAACGGCTAATAATGCAACATTATAGACTAATAATGCATTGATCACAACCATCCAATTCAAGGATCCAAGGGCTGAGATTAAGAAGGAAATAGGACACTTAGGGTGCAAAGGAGCCTAACGCACCCCTATATATATATATGGTTGTGATCAATTGAGATTATTTAGACTAATTGAGAAATGAGATGCAATATCAGCCCCTCATTTTTATTAAATGAGTGGTCCAAATTTTGCCACCCAATAAATATTTTTAGATTAATTTAATATGAAAGGGTATAATGGTCATTTCGTATTTTAATTAGGGTTCTTCAGCTTGTGTCCTTCAACCACTCATTCTTCAGCCACTCATCCTCCCAAAACTCGCCTCCTAACTCAGACGAGTCCGACTTGACCGTCACCAGCTCCTTCCTCACCGGAGTCGCCGCCGGAGGTGGAATCCTTAGCTTGTCGTCCGACGCCTCGAGCAGATAGCCTAGATCCGGCCGCGATTCGCCGAAATCCGACGCCAATTCGACGATTCCTTCCTCTAACCCCTCCGGATTCGCCGCTCGGCTGGTTCTTCTGGCTGCTCACGCACATCCGGCGGCGGAGGAGAAGATCCTAATCGAGCTCTGCACGGTCCTCAAGGAGTCTCGCGGCGGCGAAATCACCAAGTGACTCGCCGAGGTCGTGCACCTCGTCATGGAGCTCTGCGAGGGAGGAGAGTTGTTCGACCAGATCAGATCTCTCCACATCGATTTCCTAACTTTGTATTCACAATTTAGCGTAGGTGTATTTTCAGTTTCTCTCTCAACAATTGCTAATTTGATGCTTTTCTGTTGCTGTAATTTTAATGGAGATGTAGCTAAATGCATTTAGATATGATTGGATAATGAAAAAAAAAAAATTCTTTGAAGAAAATTGGGTAATTAATTGCGCATATATGATCCGATCCTTAATTTGGAAATCATATTCTGGTTTGTGTTATTTTCCCCCAAAATTCGATAGTTTCAGTAATTTTGAATTCCCTTTATGATCGGTTGCTTTTGATCCGTGATTTGGTGATGGTAGTCGGAGGAATTGGATTATCAATTGTGTTGTTGGATGTGAGTTGGATTAGGAAATTATAATGCACTCTAGGTGTTTGGGAATAATAATGCACTCTAGGTGTTTGGTAATATTCCTCAGTTGGGAATTAGTTGTTAAGAATTAGATTCAAGTTTTAGCTATCTCCCTTTTTTAATGTCAACTACGCATATATAATGTCAACTAAATATATAATCTATATCAACTACATTTACAATTCATGTCAACTACACACATAATGTCAACTAAATATACAATTTATGTCAACTACACACATATAATGTCAACTATGTGTACAATCCATGTCAACTACCTGACTATTGATATGTGAATTTTAAGTGTTATTTTTTAGTTGTTGACATTTTAATACGAGTTGTTGACATTCGATATTCTGGCTATTGATATGTGAATTGTAAGTGTTATTTTTTAGTTGTTGACATTTTAATACAAGTTGTTGACATTCGATATTCTCGGCTATTGATACGTAAATTTTAAGTGTTATTTGTTAGTTGTTGACATTTTAATACGAATTGTTGACATTCGATATTCTGGCTATTGATATGTGAATTTAAAGTGTTATTTTTTAGTTGTTGACATTTTAATACGAGTTGTTGACATTCGATATTCTCGGTATTGATATGTAATTATAAGTGTTATTTGTTAGTTGTTGATATTTTAATACGAGTTGTTGACATTCGATATTCTCGGTATTGATATGTGAATTGTAAGTGTTATTTGTTAGTTGTTGACATTTTAATACGAGTTGTTGACATTCGATATTCTCGGTATTGATATGTGAATTGTAAGTGTTATTTTTTAGTTGTTGACATTTTAATACGAGTTGTTGACATTCGATATTCTCGGTATTGATATGTGAATTATAAGTGTTATTTGTTAGTTGTTGACATTTTAATACGAGTTATTTTATTGAATGTTGAAGATTTGAAGATTTGAAGATTTGAAGAATGTTGATGATTTGAAGATTTGAATATTGAAGATTTGAAGATTTGAATGTTGTAGATTTGATGATTTGAAGATTTGAAGATTTGAATGTTTGAAGATTTGAATGTTGAAGATTTGAAGATTTGAAGACTTTGCATCTAGAGTTTTAGAGAGGATTTTAGAAAATGATTTCAAACACAATTTAATGAAAAGACAATTATACCCCCGTGTTGACATAATGTGATAGTTGTTGACATTAAGTTAATCTTGTGAATTAGTGGCTGAGATTGCATCTCATTTCTCAATTATGCCCAAAAATCTCATCCTAACAAGACCCTATATATATATATATAGGGATGTATTAAGATGACAACCCTCTTTATTGTAACACCATACCACCATTTTAGGCCATTGGATCTGAAAATCGTGTGTTTGTCATGCTGCCACGTGTAAACACACGGAGGGGTAAAATAGGAAAATTCTAATTTTACGTTACCAGATTGCAGTGCTGTTCATTGAATATTGCAGTCTTACCACAACAATATTGCAGTTTACCACGAATGCAATATCTAATACAATAGACTGCAATATCTAATATAGTAGACTGCAAACCCGTGTTTTTTCACGAAACTTAATCCTAGGCCTCCATAAACGAGATCTAACGGACTATATTGGTGGTATGGTGTTATCCTATCTATGGTGGCACCATAGTGCACCCCTATATATATAGAGTCCCATTATCCACAAATTCACTCATAAAGACCGAACCACCGAACCCTACCAAATTAGGGCTTTTAGATCTAGTTTTTTTATGGATAAGATACATAAATTTATAAATTATTTTCGCCTTCATCACGAGCCTATTTTAATTCATCTGAAGGTAAATAAGTCATACTAACATGTTACGAAGATTTAACTTCGTTCCAGAATATATTACTTCATTCTAGTAGGTTTTTACTTCATTCTAGTAGGTTTTTACTTCATTCCAGTACGTAAATGTGGTTTCGCCGTCGCGTGCCGTTCTTTCTCTCTACAATATCTATCACCAACGCCATGGCGCTAATATGGTTTAATAAACACATGGAATAATGTAATAAATTATTGGAATGAAGTATGTGTAGAAGCATTTGAAGTCCTACTGGAATGAAGTAAAAATCTTATCCAATGAAGTAATAACGTTTCTGAATGAAGTAATAAACTCACTTGAATAAATTGCATTTTTAAATGTTAATCAAGCAAAAACCCACGTCAATGAATTTGAATGAAGCATATGTTGAATCATTTCAAAACCTATTGGAAGCAAGTAAAAACATGTTGTAGTTTCAAGGTATTACGTACAGAATGAAGTAATAAACCTATATAATGAAGTAAAATGAGCTTGTAATGAAGCCGAAAATTTTTTCACAGCAGCACATCTCATCAAAAAAACTAGATCTAATGGCCCAGATTTGATCTCTAGTTCGGTCTTTAAAATTGATTCGACATTGATCACAACTCTCTCTATATATATATATATATATATATATTCAGATTTAGTACAAGAGCCGTTTCTTCTTTTCTTTCTCCATATAACATTTAATGTAGTAGTTATCTGATTTGGACTCCAAATCCAATAATTATTTGTAACAAGAATACTTAGACGTAGGTGATGATGTATTAGCAGTTTCTATTTGAAGACATAAAAATAAACTAGACCAAATTGCAAGGTTGCTTTAATTACACTTTTGAGGCACATGCAAGGTGATTGGACGAGAGAATGGCTTAGCATTGAAGAGAAAGTGGTCCATCTTAGATATAATGAAGAGAATAAGGAAAACAAATGATCGAAAGTAGGTTAATGTGGGCTCGAAAATAATCAGACAAATTAATTAATTAGCAAACAGTAGGTTGAGTTGTACAGTTTAACTCTCTAACCACTTCATCCAACTCCCATAATAATGCAACCAGACACCTCATCATAGTGAATATCATTTTATCTTCTTGTTTACGCACACATATATATAGGGTTTCACTCACTATTAATGTAGCCTATTGTTAGGGTCACATTTTGGTGAAGTAGTAGTGTGATTATATCTTGAGAATATTTTGTTCATATAAATCTGAGATTTAAGATAATGAGAGGTGGGCGTCTCGAAAGATTTGTGCTCATTCCCTTCTCCATCCGCTGTGATTCCGAGTCAAGCGTTGCTCTTGCTGTCGCCGCCACCGCCTCTCCTAAACAGCCCAAAACTAGTATCATCCCTCTCTCTCTATGAAATTACTTTGTTAATTTCATCTAAACTGTTTGCATATTGTGAATTCATTTCATTTTGATTAAGTTGGTTGATTTGCAGGAGGAGTTAAGACCGGCGATGAGAGCTTGAAAATGAATAGCACTATTAAAAATCAGATTATTTCAAAAGCGGCATTGTCTGAAGGGTTACAAAGATTAATCAGACGCGTCTCTCAATTCTTTGGTAAGTTTTCTAAATTTAAAATTTTATGTTATGGAATTTAATTTTGTGATATAATGGCCATGCTTTTCATTTCAATCAAATAATGCAAAAAATTTAATACAGTATAAAAGTAGGGTATCAAAGTAGGCTTAATATAGGGTAGATGGCAATGAGAATTAAATAAGTTAGGCGTCGAATATTTCCATAAAATAAATGAGTTCGGTAAGTCTCGTGACCTAAAATTTGTCGTCTTAGTAAATTATTCCTTTTTTGTGCTCTTGGGTTGGGAGCCATGATACCAAACCCACGACTCTATTACTAAGTGAGTGTGTGTGGTGGGGCAAAAGCAAATGCTACTCTTAGCTTTCAACTACAAGTACCTAATTTAAGCCCTTAATTAATTTATGCATTTTTTACTAATTTAGGCCCTTAAGCAAATGCTATTTCTAGTGGTTTGAAAAAAAAAGGGTGAATACAATTATATATAGGCCCTTAATTTACGCATCTTTTAATGATTATGTTTGAAATTAATTTGAATGAATAGATTGTAACGAGTTAATGGAAATGAAATGAATTTAGTGAAGGTGACAAGTCATGTACATATGGCGTACAAGTAACATGCATATTTTGTTGGGTTAGTTGAGAAATTAAATAGTGGATTTTGTGGTTATGAGTATAGTGTACAAGGAAGAAATGGAGCAGATGGAAAAGGAGATGGAGATGGAAATAGGGTTTCCAACAGACGTGAAGCACGTAACGCACATAGGATTAGATGGATCAACGACGACGAGCAGCTGCCTTAATAATTGGGAAAATCTCAAAGCTTCCGAAATTCTTTCATTTCCTTCCATTTCTTTGGAGCAATTCGAGCTTGCCATGGCTTCCCAATCCCTTTAATTCTTTCTCTGTACCATCACTTAATTTCTTTTTATTACCACTAATCACAATCTTCTCTTTGGCCACTATTCATCTTCATACATCTTATTCACTACTAAGAGTAACAAGAAAAAAAAATGGGGATCCATGTTACTCAAACCATATGTATGAATTACGATGATTAACATTTAAACAGTGACAAGAATATCTATTAGAAGCAACCAATTCCAATTCAAACTAGCTAGGATAATGTGGAGCCTCAGTAATAAATTTTTATGACAAGCACGAGCCAGAATTGCCTGCTTATCTTTATAAATAAGACAAAACACAAACAATATGCCTAGTTTCCGAAATACTTTTCAGCTACGAATAAAAGAAATTCCACTCATTATAATATTGAAAAGGCATATTTGAGAAAGAAGAAAAACCACTGAAGTAATGACATACTAAGTTTAGAGAGTACGTATATACTCCCTCTGTTCCATAGTAATAGGGGCGTTTTTCCATTTCCGTCTGTTTCATAGTAATAGAGTCATTTCCCTTTTTAGTAAAAGTCAACACATTTTTCCACACCTACTTTACTCTCTCTTACCTTTTTCTCTCTTCATCTCTCTACCTTTTTCATTTTCCACTTTATTATCTCTTTACTTAACTCACCTAACACAATTTTTTTTAATCTCCGTACCGAAAAGTTTTGCCTCCATTACTATGGAACGGAGGGAGTACTATAATAGGTAAAATTGCCTAAAAATCACGAATTAGTTTAGTTAAATTTTGATTTATTTCTTTAAAATCAGCTAGAAAAATTATAAAGTTTGAATTAATTTGTTCTCAATCATCATATGGTGAAACATTCAAGTCACCTATGTATAGTATATTGTTCACATTTTTTTATCATTTTTTTTTATAAATAGACAACATTGTTTAATTCATCGGCCTTAACATTCATGTATTATGATTTTTCAGCTTACAAATCACATACGATTTCACAACAATAACAATATATGGAAAATTGAGAACAAATCTAAACTTCATATATAGTTTTATTGATGGATTTTCAATATTGCGGGATAAACAATAATTTGATTAAATTTCATGATTTTTTATTTGCAATTTGTCATGTATTACGGACTTAAAGTTGTGCTAAATAGTCATGGTCATCCACACAAGATTATATTAGTAAATTTAAAGTTGTGCTAAATAGTCATGGTCATCCACACAAGATTATATTAGTAAATTGAAGTATATAATTTATATATTAAAATATTAATTATAGTTAGTGGATAAATTAAAATGAGTTTATTAACCTCCTATGTTATTTTCATTTTTTTATAAGAATTCCCTCTTCTCTTAGTAATCAAATTTTGAACTAAATATATGCATTAATTACAATTTATATTTTCAATAAAAGTAAAATATAATACACTAATCTTTTACACGAACAATATTTTACTTCTACTCCACGAAATATAGCATTAACGACGTATGACTATTTGGAGAAAAACTTGTTCATTCTTGTATATTCTCAAAGCTAAAAAAAACCTGACAACTCAAATAACTAATTGGAAAAAAATCAAAAAATGTGTAATAGCAATTTCTCAGCTTTGTATGATATACTACAATGCTAACCAAACAAAATATTTCGTATACAAATAGAAACTTAAAGATGAGAATTTCCACAACTCATTCAACCAACTCACAAAAATTTGAAATAATATCCCTTCTACTCTACACAGTATAGTAATTATAACATTTCTCTCCTTTTTTTTCTTTCTATTTTTCTGTTTTGCAATTCTTCCTCCTAACTCTATGCTTTTTTTCTTGCTTAATTATGATCAAATCTATGTATATAAATTGTTATAGCATATGCCCTTTTGTTCACTTGGCATTATTTCATCAAAATATAGAGTGAATCACTTAATTTTTTTTTTTTTTGACAATATCTCTTAAATTTTCTATGTGAATGGTTTGCAGTTAATTCAGAGTGACAATAATTCTTACTAATACTTGTTGGTGAGAATGCCGGAATCAATCGAACGAACAAGAAGAACAAATCGAATGAAAATGAAATCGAAACTTTATTGATAAAGCAGTAGAAACTGATCTTCAAAGATCACATGTACATTTCAGAGCTAGGGCGGAAGAGAAAAGAATTGGGTAAAAATAGAAGATGCAAATCCTTTTATACGGTGCCACTTGTTAAATCAGCACACAAGACTTACACACTCTTTAGGAATTCACACACACTCAGTTATGAACTCACACACACAGAGCATACAGAGACACGCACTAATCTTGAAGAAGAAAGAGAGGTTTCTTGGAGAAAAGGTATTCTCTTTTATTGATTGACTAACTACTCTAAGATACAAGTAAAACCGAGCTATTTATAAAGCTTATACAATCTGGTAACTGCTACCAACAGAAAAATAATCAAGAAACAAGAATCAAGAACTAGACCTAATAACTGCTCTTTCATTACAGAATAACTAACTTCCTAACGACTAGTTTTCTGATTCCTTCTTCCTTTAATTCTTCTAGAACTAGGACCTGAATGTGCACTCATTCTTACAATTTTGAACCCTTCGAAGTTCCCTTTGGATCCTCATGATCCATCTTGAAACCTTTCTTATTCTTGAATTTCTTGATGGTCAGACTTTCAGAGATTGGTTCCTGACACTTAGCATTTCCTTTCTGTTGCTCCTTGGCTCTCAAAGCCGATTAAACTTCCAACAAAGTGATGGTGCCCTCTCTTCCATATATGATGGCATCCCATCATAGGATTTTGGCAAAGCATTAAGCAACAAGATCGCCTTGTCGTCACCGATAGTCACATCGATATTTTCAAGATCATCAATGACCTTACTGAAATCCTCCAACTTCTCAAGAATCCCCTTATCCTCCAGAAATTTGTAAGAGTATAAGCGTTGCTTCATGAGTAGCCGATTGGCAAGCGATTTTGTCAAATACAAAGCCTCTAGCTTCTCCAAAATCCCTGTTGTAGTGGTCTCCTTTGTAACTTCTCTTAACACTTTATCATCGAGACACAAGACAACTGCGCCATGAGCCTTCGCAATAACTTCTACATTCTTCGCCACCACCTTTTCATCCAACTTCTTTTTCATCCGATTTACCCCCACTGACTAGCAGAGCATCCGCTAGCCCTTGTTGAATCAACATCGCTCGCATCTTCATGCGCAAGAGAGCAAAGTCATTCTTTCCACAGCCTCGAAACGAGATGCCATAGCTCGATCCAAATCCTCAACTTCTCAACTCAAACTCACTTCCCACAGACAGCACCACTTGTTGGTGAGAATGCCAGAATCAATCGAACGAACAAGAAGAACAAACCAAATGAAAACGAAATCGAAACTTTTATTGATAAAGCAGTAAAGACTGATCTTCAAAGATCACATGTACATTTCACAGCTAGGGCAGAAGATAAAAGAATTGGGAAAAATAGAAGATGCAAATCCTTTTATACTAGCTAACAAACAGTCATTGACCAGCCAATAATCATCGGCTCAGATTAGTCAGCAATTAACGACTCAGATTAGATTGATCAATAAGTTCATGATCCAACTATCCCTGAACACTCTCGGCCATTTTCAGTTGCACTCAACAGCCTACACTGCAATCCCCATTTCTACTTACTTCTTCACACTCTAGCTGAATCACCAGCTCAAATGAATGGCCAATATACAATAATCATCCGTATTCATTAACAAAATTTCATACTCCATTGCATAAGCAAATTAATTTATAAATTATGTTATGAAAGCAATAAACATGGATATTGTGTTTTGTCCACATAACAGAGGCAGACTCAATAGACCCAACTTTTCTGATCACAGAATAGAAAATTTGAGAATTATTGTAAACCTGCCTAATTCATTTATTTTGGCAACCTTATCAACATGCTCAATATCAAAAATGAGAGGAGAGGATTGCAGGTTGTTTTTGAGGGAAGAGAGAGTGAGTATGAATAGTGTTATTTCTTATTTATATAGAAGTCTTCAATTTCATTATTAAATTTTTGAGAAAAATAAGTGTACAGGGGAGTGATCAATTGCTAACTCATCATTTAATTGCTAACTACAACTAATTTAAGGTCATAGGATTTTAGAAAACGCGTGGTCTACAATTTTCCACGTGTAATTTTTATTTTTATTAATAAAATCAAAAAAAGATAAAAAAAAACTCCAAATTAGGGTTTTGGATAAAAATGTCAAAACAATGCTTTGAGAATGTCAACCCATTGCTTATATTGACATTCTACATGTATTATATTGATATATTTTATATAGTATGTTGACATTTCTGCTGTACGAAAAAATAAAAAAAAAATTGATTTTTTTTTCAAATTTTAACGTCGGAACATATGCATGTAGGATATCGTTGGAATCCTTATGAAATTATCTTTAATTTGATATATGTTATATGAATTTAAAGTTTTGGGATTTCTTTTAAAAGTTAGTTATAACTAAACATGTAGTTATTTGACATTAATACCCCTATTGATATTTTTTGGAATTAATCATATGGCCTTATTGACGTTTTTCGTAGATCGTATTGACATTTAGGGATTGATGATCTAAGCCCTTAATTTGAATATCTAATGGCTATTATTTAGTTATAGTTAGCAATTATGTATGAGTTAGCAATATAACACTCCCCTAAATGTACAAGTGTCACTAATATATTTTTGCACATCTTACTTTCTTTTCTAGATTATTCCACTATATTCAAGACAAAACTAGATGTCGCAAGGTCCCTTTATACTAATAAAACCGTCCCTAATTAATTAGTACTCCATAAAATAGTTTTTATTTTTGTAAAATTATTAATTTTCTTTTTTATCAGTTGATATGCTCGGATTTTGCACGGTTTTAAGACTATTATTTGGTCATTTTTTAATATCAAAGTTATATTATATGTTCATTATTTACATATTTTATCTATTTTGGTATTTTTGACATGGTTTGTGAGAAATATACATATTTGAGCCTAAAAAGGGAGTCAAAACGCGAAGAAGGAAATCTGGAGTTTCAGGTAGCGTTCGGCGACCGCAACAACACTTCCGGCGACTGCCGACACTCATCTGCCTGTTACGGGAAATCTGTGCATGGAATGAAGACACGCCCGGGGACCGCCGGGAAGTGCGTGGCGACCGCCACCAAAGAGTCAGAAGCTTCAGATCAATTGCACGGCGACCGCCGGCCAAGGTGCGGCGGTCCGCCACAAAAGAGCGGCGAGCAGATTTGCCCTAATTTCCTCTCCAAGATCTACCATATTTTACAATCCTTTGCCTTATTTGAGGAGCTCGAATTTCTCCCTATAAATACCCCCTCAAGCTTCATTATTAGGATCCTCTTTTTGCAACATATTTTCTAGAGATTAAAAGTTAGAGTGCTTCATTGTGCAAGGAGTTGAGGAAGGATTCAAGAACATCAAAGCTAACAAGGATTCAACCTTTGAGTTTTATTTGCTTTAGTTTTATGTTCCAATTGTTTTCCCTTCAATCTATGTCTTTAGGTTATTACATCATGTGTAACTAAATTCATAGGATTCTAGGGTTTGGTTATACAATTCCTTTTCTATTTAATATGTGTTTTGTTTTTACTTTGTTTCTTCCCTAAGTAATCAATAAAGCTTCATGATTGAGTTACACAATCTTGGATGATTTAATATAACTTGCTACATAATCGTGAGAGGAGGTTGACGAGTTAGATCCACTTAGTAGACACTACAATTAGCTTCCTTTAAAACGACACTGTTAATTGAGAGTGAAGACTTTTCAAGGGTCTTAGTAGCTTTTAGGAGTTACATATTTAGGATTGACAACCCTAATGTTAGTAATCAACGTTTGTATCGCATGAGCATAAACTAGGTGACTCATCCTATCAAAGTAATAATAACCGTGCTAGGGTATTGTAGTTGGAACTTGTACACTCACATCCCTGGAATTCTCTTATCTCTATACTTTTATCTCCGTGATTTATTTGCAATTAGTTGTTATTTGCTTTCATAAGTTCTTTGTTTTCAAAATTCTCAAAATCTTTCGGTTTTCCAAATAGTAATTGAGTTTTAGTATAAGGTAGCCAATTTGTGATTGTTTTCCCGTGATCGATATCCGGTACTGACCTTTAGTTATACTATTCCTACTTTGTATACTTGCAAATATTTATAGTGCTAATAAAAAGTGCATCATTAATTTCTCCCCAATTTATTTCTAATTTTATGATTCAATACTACTCACATTATACTTCTTATAATTAATTATAAGAATACAGCAATCCCCTTTAATTATTCTAATCAATTTATCACTTTTCCACATAAAAATAATCATTAAAACCTAAATTATAAACTTTATACACCTTAATTCTTTCAATTTTTCAATCGAAATAACAAATTCCGTCTAGGGTCATTTTTGAAATGTTGCATGAGCCGTTAACTGTGACCTTCCACCTTATAGGTACTTGCAATGGACACTCATCTATTGCTTAATTCTGCTTGGCAGATTGAGACAGACAATAGAGTACCATTCTTTTACCTTATTTTCCGATGCAAGCTTCACAATATAGTTGGGGCTGGTTTTGTAGCCGGGATTGGATATGTCCCAACTTCTTATACATTAGGATTTTGTGATCCGGATTACATGATATGGCCACATGTTTTGGTTGCTTTTAGGCGGGCCCACTGCTTTTAGGAATAGAATATTGACTCACATGCTTATGGAGGTAATTTTTTCAACTTTTCGCTTTCTCCCAGAAAAGCTAAATTTTCACAATTGTAAGCGCCATTTTTGGGCGCCTCTATTTTTGGCGAAAAAAGTTAAATTCCATTTTATGGCGCCATTTTAGGCTGTGACGCGGATCACAAAATAGAGCAAAAACTCTATATAAAAGGTTCATCCCTTTTATGCAAATCGCATTAAATTTCACCTCTGTTTTGTGTAGACACAAGTTGCAACTCTGTACTGATGGCTGAACCAAGACACAACAATGCTGCTATGCGCTTGAAGGGTGGTAGTCGAGGTGAGGCTATTCTTATTCCATATTTTGATTTCGATGTAACTTTTGCATTGAGTTATTTTTTGGTCCTATTAGTTGGGTGGAGCGGTGTGCCGCGTACTTACCCCAAGCCGGATCACACACGCCGGTGCTGGGCTGACAGCGAGGAGAGGTTTTTGCTCGCAACACTGAAGGAACTAGTCAGTCTCGGATGGAAGGCAGACAACGGGTTTAGAGGAGGCTATTTGGCAAAGCTGGAGGAGGCCATGCGCCGTGAATTTCCAACCTATGGACTGAGGGCTAATCCCCATATACAATCCAAAATTCATATTTGGAAGAAGAACTATGGTGCCGTGGCCCAATTGTTGGATAAGAGCGGTGTTGGATTCAATATCCATGGCGATTACAAGATAGACTGCGACGAACACCAGTGGGCTGAGATCATTAAGGTGTGTTACATTTAATTAGATCGAACATATGTACCCTCTCATGGGTGTATAGATGCCTTATTTAAAATTTAGGCATTAATTCAAGGTATTGCGCTCCTCTGATCACTCTGTTCGTTGTCTTTAGGCTGATCCAGGTGCCCGGGCGTTAAGGAACAAATCGTGGCCGTACTATGATGACTGGAAAGCTGTATTTGGGAAGGACCGAGCGACTGGTCTTAGTGCAACCGACACGGAGCGGGCAAACTCTATGTATATTCTGAACAGCGACAGTTGGCTATTGGGCAGCGGATATGGGTCCAACTATGCAGGTGATGATGTGTCTGATGAAGGTGAGGGGAACGACAGTTCCTCGCCGATTGGTGGACAGGACAGCATCTATAGCACACCGTCAGGTGGTTCGGACTCGGCTAAGGCTACTAAAAAGCGAGGAAGGGGGGATTCTCTGGATGGGATCGTGGATGTACTCACCAAAATGCATGAGGACACAAATGCTCGGCTGGAATATTTGTCTACTCGTATTGGGTATGAGTTTGACGTGACAAAGGCACGTAAGGAGCTGTTTGTGCTTATCTCTGCTATTCCGGGACTCACTCTTTCTCAAGTGTTCAAGGCATCTGACGCGATCCTCGCTAAGGGAGAACGTCTTGACTACTTTATGAGCCTACCCGAGAATGCTCGTCACGCGTATGTGTGGCATGCATTGGAGAATTATGTGGGTAATTGAGGTATAATGCTGAATGGTGGGTGGGTGGGTGTTCTGACTACTAGTAGTGAAGTTGTTGTTTAGGAACCTAGTCTTTTGGGCATATAAGTACCATTTTGGAATATATAAGTAGTTTTTTAGGAATATAAGTAGACTTTTGGGTATATAAGTATTGTAGCCGTATGAATGCTGATGTTTGTTTTGTATTATACCTTACTATGCATCAGCACCTTAGTTTATATGAAGTAATGCTCTGTGAATTTTCCATGTTTTATGTTGAGGGTTGCTGAATAATTCTTGCACTACAAAGCTTAAAAGCACCTCATATATTACAAACACAATGCAACAATAGAGTGGAAACATTCATAATAAGCAGTCTTACCAAAACGATACCATACTCAAAGCATACAAAAACAGAGCATGATTTGGTTCATACTTCACAGTCTACCCCAAATATTACAACTACATAATACTTAATTCATGCAAACTCCATGACCACGATCAAGAACATGCCATATTCATGGTTTGATTAGCACGTAAAAGTGGATACCGTTGACATCAGATAGAAGGAAATGCAAGGTCATACCCCACACTAGTGAATTACGGCGACGGAAGAGTGACCACCCGCGTTTGACTCGGATCTTCCCATGTGTTTTAGCAATTTGCATCTCCCAAGTTGCACCATATAGTGTGAAGTATGCCTTACACGGGAAACATCGAGGGTATAAGTATCTCTTCCAGAAATCGAGTGGCATCTCCTAATCAAACATACAAAGTGGTAACACTAGTGAGGCAGAGTCTATTGTTTGACAAAGTTGCGTGCAATAAATCTGAATGAGGTTATTACCAAAGTGCCATTGAAGTGGGCTGCAGCAAGTATAACACCGAATGATGGAAGTCCATCCCCGATGGAAAGAAAGCGAACACTTGAGGTTAAGTCATCGTCCTCATCAGCCCCTTCTTCGGACTCCTCGTCAGAAGTCTCGAAGTCATCACCAGTATCCACATCCGGATTTAGATCGGCGTCACTCTCATATGCAGGACTCAGTGAGGCTACATAAATTTCATATAGCAACATTTACAAAGTATAAAGTTAGAAGGTAATAAAATATACAATGTCTTTTTTAACTACACTCACCATCATAATCTGGTCTCGGTGGACATCCACTGAAGCTGTTGAACCTATACACGTGGAACTCTCCCCCTCCCCCCCATATGATGAAATGCAAGGAAGTCTGCTTGAGCCACGAAATTTTCGCGTACAAATTCGAGCCACCCGGTCCTAAAATAGAACCCGTTTTCAACTTGTACCAATCGTACGGCCCAACGGCGGCGATTTTGCATGATTAGGGTGCAGTTTTGCGGTAAGTCCCGACCGTGACGCAATACCCACTCCGGAGGCAACTTCTACATAACATCAACCACTAAATCATCTTTCCATAAACGATAATAAACATATTATGATAAGTGGTTCAATGAAATGAACAACTTACTAAACTTTCGAGGCAGGTATCTACGGAAAAGGTCTTGCAGAAAGGCGGGGTTATTGCATCGTCCACACCGTCAGATCTGTGATCTCCCGCCGAGCCATATCACAAGGTCAGGGCATAGTGTATACAGAAGATGAAACCAATATACAGGCAATGTGATGAGAGCCTTACCCGGTTGGATGTTGAACTGGAGAATCAGCCATGTTAAGGGTGGGGGTCTGCGCTGAGTAAAATAGCGTATATATTTTGGTTTGATTTAGTTAGATTTTTTGTATGGAGCTTTACAAAAGTGGTTGGTAGGTGTTTAAGGCGAGTAGGAGCCAACTGTCCAACCACCTTATTAAATTGGATGATTTATTTCACCTGCTGAAAACGCCGTCACTATGTCACCGAGTGGAAGGTTGGGGTGTTTATTGAGTACACTTCATTCATTATATAGATGGAGTAGTTGATATGTGTTTTCGTCCACATAGCTAAGTGGTAGAAACCTGTCCATCAACACCATTAATAACCCACTGCTAGTGACTTTTAGCTGTAACACATTCACCTTACTATAAATAGAACACATATCTCCACTACAATTACACAATCGCATACAAATATACCATCTCATACAGAGTAAAACAAAATGAATATTCATCCTCAGGCAATGTATCTCTATAAGGGCAAATGGTCTCCCCAGGCGGATGACTTGTTGTTGTCTACGGCTATGCAAGTGAAGTCCACCCTTCATGACAATAATATGGGCGTTCCAGACGGAGCCATATTCGAGGCGGGGGTGAAGATGGTATCTGACTTAGGTGTCCATTTTAGTCTTTCGGAAATGAAAGAAAGGGTGACGCTATATGAGGCACGGTACCGCACGTTTAAACGTGTCGTGGCGACTCCGGGGGCAAGATGGGACACAACCAACAAGGTCGTCGATGCTTCTGATGCAATTTGGGCTGAAATGTTGAAGGTAATCTGTCATTCGCCGCCACATATATTTCATGCAGTATATATTTCATGAATGGGTAAGGGGAAAACTTACATATTTTTTTTTGTTTATTTCCGGTGTATGTTTTGTGTTTTATATTCACAATGAGAAGATTGACTCCCTCGCCGTGCCTACTATCACCACGACGAGCCGGAGTTCCCTCGGCTTGCCGCTCTATTCGGTCTCGACGATGTTAAGGAGGAGATGGAAACAAATGTCATGGTTATATCGGACACCGTTGGTAATGGAATTGAAATAATTGTCATTGACGGTTCTCCATCTGTAGATGCAGATGAAGTGAACTCGCCAGCATCTCCACTTCAACACCCGGTGCGTCGGAAGTTATTCGATGAGGACGATGACTCCCTTGATCGTGAATCCACAAGCATTCCACCTCCGTACTACTACGTGCGAGACCGCGATGGTGGGCTGGTTCGCAAGGCTGCATTTAGCCTGGGACGCACTCTCCATGGTCCCCTCCAGCCTAACAAATGCTCCCCTGGTGGTTCTTCATGTGCGTCATGTAGCCCCTTGGGATATGAGCGCAAAGGCAACCCATGATGTGGATGTAGTATGAAGTTTACATAAGTTGACAAGTATATATTTATTTTGTAGTAATATTTTGTATTTCTATTTTGTAGTAGTATGTTGTGGGTTAATTGGTCAAGTGCAATGTGTAGGATATGGGTTTCAATATGATTATCGTTATGTAAATACTTGTATTTGCATCCAGTAAAGGCATGGGCCATCAAATTAGTTTGACTATTAATTAACAAACAAAAATACCTCACTAATAACGTGAAGATAATAAACACAAAAAAATGTGATCATACACACACATTCAAGTATTTATACCACACAGTTTAGAAAAGTAATACTCCCTCCGTCTCACTTAAAATGCAACATTTGGAAATCGGCACGAGATTTTATGTAGTGTTGTTTTGTGAGTTAATGAAGAGAGAGTAAAGTAAGAGAGATGAAAAAGTAGAGATAGAGTTGTTTCCATTTTAGGAAACGTTTCATTTTTAATGGGACAACCAAAAAAGGAAAACGTTGCATTTTTAATGGGACAGAGGGAGTACATATTATGATAAACTATTCATCAAAAGGAGGACGGCATCCGCCTGCAACCGAGATGTCAACGATTAACTTCAAACACCATGGTTAACATACTGCGCCAAATAAAGTTTAAGAAATTGTCAACACACCAACTACATAACCAAGAAAAATGAATGAAATATATATAACCAAGTGAATGAAATATATATTCGCACTGGACTAAGAAAAATGAATAAAGTTTAAGAAATTGTCAACACCAACTACATAACTATATATTCGCACATAATGCAAGTGAATTTAAAAAATGAGTCGTACCGCATGCCACATAGACGTGGCCAGCTCATCGCGCATTGCGGTCCATTCATTGGTTGGTTCCACGTTTTCAACGTATTCCACAGCCCCACCATCGTCTTCTACGTTGACACCAACGTCTTCGTCTAGGTGATCCTCTCCACCATGGATCGATTGTTCAATAGGGTCAAAAGGCATAGCAGATCTGGCATAGTTGTGCAACAAGAAACACGCCAAAATTATATTGTTTTGTATAGTGAGCGGATAGTAACAAGCACTCCTAAGGATCCCCCATCGCATTTTGAGAACGGCAAACGCTCGTTCAGTTATGTTGCGCGCTCGAGAGTGTCTCATATTGAAGAGCTCACGTTCATTCTGTGGAGCCTCAGTACCGATTCCCCATTCTTGGAGGTGATACCGAACGCTTTTGTAAGGCGCTAGAAATCCATTAGCATTTGCGTATCCGTTATCGCATAGGTAATAATTGCCTAGATACAAACGTACAGATAAGTGAGTAAGCTGATATGTTATAAAGAAAACCACACATATTCTGATGCTTATCCTCATCGACCATGTTGGTACCTTTGGGGACCCGAAATCCATTAGGTCGAGTAACTGCATCACGAAGAACACGCGTGAAAGGTTCTCAGGTCTATGCGTGTTCAAATAGGAAATAGCAGGTTCCCTAGATCCAGCAAGTCCACCAGATCACTCGGTCTAGGAACTCGTGGGTCGCGAGGAATCCCGGTCGTCGGACACACATAGCACTTTTTCTTTCAAAAACCCTCAACCACTTTACTAAACCTAGTATAGGGAAGTAGGGATCGATCCCACAGAGAAGGATGCGTAATACTCATGTTCAAGGATTTTGGAGTGTTTTTGGTGTTGGCTGCTGCCACGCATTTTCTTGGGTTGAGGAATATCAAAATTAACTTGACTTGGGAACTTTTAAAAATTCTTAAACTAACAGCTAGACCTAGGAAATAAACCTACTGTGGGGACCATGTGCGAAAAAGCAAGGTACGACTGAAAAGTTGGCAGAATAACTAACTCTCGTATCGACTGACAGTGACATCGTCTTCCACAACCAAAATTGCATAAAACTTCTTAAGAAAAGCAGCATGAGCAAAATAAAAACAGAGCTACTGACTTGAAATCAAATTTATGCATAATAAACGAAGAACTTAACAGATCTGCATACCCTAGACGAAGTAAAATAGAAACCAAGAAGAAAAAAACAAGATCTATCGAACTACTATCTTTCCACACGTCGAATCCAACCTCCGACGCTAAATCCACTCCGGATCCAAGCGTCTGACATGAACTCCAAACAACAGAAACTCTCCATCACGTCAGATTTTTAAAAAAAAGAACTCCGAATACTCAAACAACCACAGATCCGTCACCAAATTCCACATCAAACACCTCAACATCAAAATAAACAGAGATCGACATAATAATTGAAGAAATAAGCTAACAGCAGAGAAATCTATGCAAAATGACTTGAAATTTAACCGCTAAACGCAGATCCACGAACGGTAAAACAATTAAGCATCATAACATCAAGGTCGACTCCCAAAAGTGAAGTTCGACGATGAAAACAAGCAAAACAACTGAAATTAAAGGTAATTGTATCTTCGCCTTCACTCGGACGGTGTTGCCAAACACGAGATTTCTAGAAAGTACCCTTCCGATTACGACCACCCCAGATCCATTCCCAAGTGTGTGTAAAGTGTGTGAGCTAAGAAGAGTGAAAAAAAACTATCTAACTCCCCTCTTTTGCGTTGCATGCTCTTCTATATATATAGGCATTTGAGTGGGCCCAGCGAGGTATAGATAAGACTTTGTTGCCCTCAGCTGTAGACTCCTCTGTCACGCCAAATTTCCTTGTAAATCCTGCTCACTTCGTTCCTTTCCTTCGCTAGACCATCTCCTTCAAGTACTTCCTTGATCTAGCGATTTTCTTCACACACCTGGCTTAGGAAACGTGTTAGACCCAGCAAATTATAACATTTTTCGCACATTACCGATGCATGAAATTAGCCTTATCAACGCGCATCACCAGCTGAACCTTCCCAACCAGCCAATACATACACGAAGCGCATTTGACGATCACGTGCAGCTAGCGTGTTGGTGCAAACCTGACCCTTACGCGAACGATAACGTGGTTTATCACCAATCGGCACATGGACGTTGATATAAGTGCCATCGATGGCACCAAGACATCCCTGTTGATAGAAGTAAAGAGGAGCATAACAACATTGTAACTTTTAGATGGTATAGTTTATTATTGTCACATCGCTAAAGCACAACAATATTTATACCTGGAACCAATTCCACCTGTTATCATCACAATGTTCGGACACAGCATCAGGGACGACTAAAAATGTTCGGTGAAGCTTTAGTACAGCCTTGAGTACAGCGTGGAAGTATTTAGAAACTGTGTACCCAGATCTCCAAAATTCAAACTTGACCACACGGTTCTTCTTATGATGGGCAAGTATTCCCAAAAACATTGCGACTTGTTGTTCGATGCTAACATACCTACCGTCGGCTAACTCCCCGGTCTCACGTAGCATGATGCAAAGCCTCGCGAATGCGTTCCTGTCCACTCTCAAATTGTCCAAACAAACCCTGTCATTCACTCTGACTAGACGGTTAATGTAGCGAAGCTGCCCCGGAATTCTGCTCACAAATGTATATCGCGATCTGTAAGTGCCATGTTTGCCATGGCCCTTGCCGTTATACCGAAGGCAAACTAGAATCAGACACAGAACATTAAATTGATGGTCTCGGACAACATCCATTACAGACTGCAATACCAAATCGGAACTGGTTTTCCCATTCACCATTACGACGCTTGTTCACAAAAATTAAAAGGGCAACATTAGTTCAACAAAAAAATTTCTCTGTAACAAACAAGAAGCACAAAAAAAAGGGGGTCCCATCCGCATAGGAGAAATCAATAAAATTCCCGGTTAGATTAGTTGTCATCCGAACAGAGTAATTGTCATTACCAATAGCCCAAAAACTTAACTAATCATACTCATCAACATCTAAATGCATCTGATCGGAACAAAATTGCGATCCAGGTAGGGACAAAAAGAATTTCGATAGGAATCATATATTGGAGTGTGGAGGTCGAGCAAAATTACCAGATATCGACTCCAGCCGGTGTTTGTATTTTGATGAATAGGATCTGCAAAGTCCGCCGTGGGTGTCTCCTACACGAAGATGAAATATAAATGCCCTAATCGTTGGAAAATTCATAGGTTGACTACTAGTTAAATATTATTTACTTTGGTCCCACAGTGAATTAAACAATATAAAATTGCATATATCCCGGGACAGGGTAATTAGTTATCAGAGGTACAAAACAATGAGAAAATCGGGAATCACTATCAAAGTCACACTTATTCCCAACTACAAAACATGCCCGTGGGATAATACAACATTGGTCATGTATACCACTTGATACGAACCCGAGTAATCAACATAAAGTGTTACATCTTCTTTGAGAACTGTGGAGGAGTGCCTATTTTTATAGGATGAATGGTATTTATTCATGAGAGCTGCATGTTAAATGTAGAGCAAGATTCTGGTGATTCACTGCAATGAATCCATTGTAACAATCCTCTATAATTCCTATTATAGTTCTTATAATTCATTTTCTTGTTGTTCGTATTCGCCATATCTTCAATTAAGTTGTAACATTGTCGTTGTTTGATTTTTTCGACGCTTAGTGGTGATCGAGGTTCACGCTGGAAGATCAACAATGTTGCACGATGGCCAGTGTAGTCAGGGCAATGACACGAGATACATATGAGTAAAGTCTATTTTTGATCTCTGAGACAAGAATAAATTGACATTTTTAGTTTTGACAGTTGATGAATGAGTTTGTTGGATCATAGAAGTAATACTGTTACTAGTTTTCAAAGAAGAAGACCACCCAAAATGAAATTTAGTAAGAGTATTATGGTGGTTAATGAAACTTAATTTAAAACTGAATGATATTAGTTTTAATAAAAAAATTGATTAATTAGAAGAAAAATAAAGAGAAAATTTTGATTATTATATTGATAATGATAGTAATTTGAAACCATAGAAAATGATGAATTTTATTCATACTAAAATGACAATTTTAATTAAAATGACATTGTACCACTAATTAGAATAGTTAGATTCTCAACCAAATTCATCCTTATTCTGCCATGTGGCAGTCTTGATTTTAAATAAAAAAATTAAAAATAAAGCAAAAGGTATAATTGGAAATCAACACTCTAGCAGATTCTCTCCAAACATAGATCACGGTGTTTCCTCCTCCTCTCTTTCTTCAACTTATTTCTTCAATTTCAGTAGTTAATCCATCAAATCTTAAGCAAAAAATCTCCTTCAATAATTGTAGTTCTCTCAATCGCTTGCGCTACTTTCATTCTACTAATTTCAATCTGTGCAATTCTTCCTTCAGTTCTGCAGATATTCAATCTTTGTAATTCTTCATTAAATCTTCCATCTTCACTGAATCCACAGAGAATAATGTGTCTGTTGATGTCCAATTCACTGATTTCGCAAACGGTAAATATTTACTTATAATCGTGTGATTGTTAAATTGCTTATTACAGATCATGGGTTTGATATATGATTGAATTTCGCGAATTTAATATGTTATTGAACTCACATATTTGTATCTTCTCTTGTAAATGAAATTTATGTATTGGGAATTGAATCGTGAGGTTTAACTTACTACTCTCTCCGTTCCACAGTAATAGAGACGTTTCGTTTTGAGCTCTTGTTTTGAAAAAATTATATTAAATAGTTAAGGTGGAGAGAAAGTAAAGTTAGAGAGAGAATAATGTAGTGAAAAGTCTTATCTACAGTATTCTCAATCTTACTTTACTCTTTTTCCACTTTAACTATTTATTATTATTTTTTCAAATTAAGTGCTCAAAACGAAACGCCTCTGATACTGTGGAACGGAGGGAGTACAATTTAGTGATTGAATGCTTGTATTACGCTTTATAGATTTCGTCTGTCAGATTGCTTGACTGAATATGTTATATTGTTTGCTCATGTTTACTAAATTGCATGTCAATGTCTGGGATTCCTAGACTATTTAATGACCAATTGAAGAAATTATCTGATTTCATGAGCTTGCAAATGAAATTTATGTATTTGTAATTAAATTTTATGGAATTTCGATTTAAAGATTGATTGTTTTTATTTCTCCATATAGATTTTTATGCCATATTGCTTGTTTAAATATGTGACATTGCTTACTTATGGGTATTAAATTGCATGTCAGTTTTCAGCTGTAATGCTAGATTTTGAGAAAGAGTTGAGAGCAACATCTGGCCTTGCCTGAAACTGAAAAGTGGAAAAGAGTGGAAGAAGATTTTTATTTCATTGGTAGACCGTATGTAATTGAAGTTCAGACACCGAAAGAGTTGAGAGAAACTCCTCGGCATTGCTTGTCTGTGACATTGCATATTCTTCTTTATAAATTAATTGCATCACATATTGCGTGTCAATTTAAAATATATTGCATGTCAATTTATAATTTAGTGCTTGGTAGTACCAATGATTTAAATTGATTAGTGCTTGAAGTTTTTTATACTCAACTCAGGATTTGTATCGCAATTTGCTTGCCAATGTGTTAGAATTTGCTACAAGAGTTTGTTATGCTTGCTAATGTGTCAGAATTTGTTTACCATTGTAAATCATGCCTTATGCGTGTTTAACATTTAATGTCTACATCAAACAAAATAGAAATCCAAAAATCATCAATGTATACTCCAAAAAAAAAATCAACAGTCATTGACCATCAAAAGTTAGTTTATTCAAAAAAAATTTAAACAAAACACAGTGACGTTCATTGTCCTAAAACAATATCATTCACTATTCAAGGTCCGGGAAACTCTGCCACCATCTTTTTAACATCAACAGATCCTTTCTTTTGCGCCTCTTCAAAGTTGCGTATTGTCGTACTCATTACGTCATCCACAAACTTATTTTGAGCTTCTGCAGATTTCCTTCGAGAGATCTCCTCTTCTGCAGAGCCTGCAGTTGCCTTCCACTTTCAACCATTGTTTAATTGTGTCATGTGTTGCACGATGTAAACCATTACACTTATCGTGTATTAACAAGCACATTTCCATCCATTAGTAAGAAAATTATACACATGTCTTTTCACACATTTTCAATGCTTTATTAAAACGAACATTAAAGGAGCAACTAATAAGCTGGAACAAGCAATTCTAATAAACCGAACAAGCAATTCGAACATACTGAACAATCAATTCTAACACTCTGAACAAACAACCCGTTTATTAAGCAATTCTACCACACTGAACACGCAATACATTTATCAAGCAATTCCAATTGGCATACAATTCGAAATAACTAAATACTAATGTATTACTCCCTCCGTCCCGGATAATTCGTCTCAGTTTTCCATTTCGGTCCGTCCCACATAATTTGTCCCATTTCACTTTTACCATTTTTGGTAGTGGACCCCATATTCAACTAACTCATTTCTACTCACATTTTATTATAAAACTAATATATAAAGGTAGGACCCACATTCCACTAACTTTTTCAACCCACTTTTCATTACAATTCTTAAAACCCGTGCCCGGTCAAAGTGACCCGAATTATCCGGGCCGGAGGGAGTAACAAGCATATTCCCGGCCCTTATAACACACTGAACAAGAATTGTCTTTTGACCCACATTTTCAAAGCTTATCAAGCAATTATAACACACTGAACAAGCAATACGTTTATCAAGCAATTCTAGCACACTGGACAAGCAATGCTAAAATACTGAACAAATAATTATCAAGCTAATCAATTGTATCAAGCAATTCTAAAGTACTGAACAAGCAATAATTAATCTAAATAACTGTATTGAACAATTAACCGCATACCAAGCAAAAGAGACAATACAATAGATAATTCGAAATGTAAGCAACGGGACGAGGTCGAGCTGACCTCGGCAGTGCATTGTGTCAGTCAAATCGGTCAACTCCCGATGATTGACCCGACGAACAACCACTAATGAATAATTGAATTACCGAACCTTAGCAGTAATTACCAAACCACTAGAATCTTAATGAAAAAATTGCTTATAGAGTTCAAACAAATTGATACACGTCAATACCAATTCCCATAAAATGCATATGCAACAATTACCCATCCATTAGAAGCAACTACTGATTCGTAAAATTGCATATACATCAATATTAGAAAGTGCCGCTAACCTTGACATGACCAGATGAGAAATAATGAGAGAGAAAAGCTGGAAATTGATTAGCAGCGACGCTCCTTCTTCCGTGGACAGTGTCAACGCTAGAATCGAAAACTGGTGGCGGAGAGAACCGATAGAAGAGCGACGATTAATTGAAGATTTCTCCCTAGGGTTTCAGGATTGAGATAGAGCCGATTAATTGAAGACTAGGGGAGAGAGAAAGGCGGAAAAGAGTTAGAGGATCCGCATCGAGACACCGATGTGGATGCTCCGTCTCGTCGCGTAGCACGGGGGGAAAGGGGGTGGCGGGCTAATAGGCACAAAGAGCCTATTTGAGAGCTGATCACCTGTTTTGTATGAATGAAAGATCTAGACAACGCCCAAGCCGCGCTAGGGTTTGTAAAGAGCTAAGGTTTCGAGAAAGAAGATCTTTTTATTTCTCAATTCTCGATATTTTTGACTCTCTAATGATCTCTAGTATTTATAGAGATCGGACCCTGCTTGATTCGACTCTACGATTCGGGAAAGAATCAAGAAGAAAACCCGAAAAGATTTATCAAAAAAACTATCCTAATATAATGTTCGTTCAAAAGGAAATAAAAGCATAGCAAAAATAAAATAAAATAACTTGGTGACTACTCCATCTCTATCTTCAATAAGTCATGAAATCCTTAAAACGTGCTGGTCTCGACGACACTCGTTTCAGCCCGCCTTTCCTGCTACGCGCGACGCCCTCAGCTCTTCCTCTTGGCTTGCTCGGCGTTGCTTCTTGCGTGTCGTCGACGTTGTTATTCTCCTGCTTGGATTGCTCGTTGACAGGTTCTGGTGTTGCCATGTCGAGGTTCCTATCACGGGTTGTCTCGTCACACGCCAGCGCCACGTCGTGACTCTGGCGTGCGGCGTGACGCTCACTCGCCGGCACACGAGTGGGCATCGTCATGCTGACTCAATAAATATTTTTTTTTAAAATAATCGATTTTCCGAAAAAAAAAATTAATTTAAAATTTTTTAAAGATAATATCACTGTTTAGAACGATAATTTTTTATTTTTTATTTTTTTATTCTATTAATAATCCTATTAACCTCTTTCATTTTACACACAAACATCTTCTCATCACTATCATATCATCATTCATTCCTCTCCAATTCTTCTCCCAAATTTAATGATTTTATGAATTATTAGTATTAATTTAATATTTCAATGAAATATTAATTGAATTTGTTGGAAGTAAAAATAAAAAATAAAATTGAATGAATAGTTAAGGGATGAGATAGTTAGGAGATGGAGGGATGCAGGTGCTGTTAGTTAAGAGATGAGGTAAAAAGTGCAGTGGGGCCCATGAATAGTTAAGGAATGAGACGGTTAAGAGACGGTATTGAGATAGAGATGTGGATTGCCTTATTGAGGAGTGGGAGAGAAATTGTAAATTAAAGTGCAAAATAACCGGAATTTTCAAATCCCATATCAGTTTCTTTTATGTGAAAATGACAAAAATACCCATGCAAGCAATATTATGTTAAAAGATAAGCTATTCGTACTCTAATTCTACAATTCAATCTCATCCATCTATTGGGGTAATTACACTTCTCATACAAAATGTTTTATACTAATTTCAATTACATACAAAAAGTTTCAAGTTTACATAATTAGTACAAAAACTTATGTCGACGTTTCATTTTAATACAAACCGTCACCATAACACTAACTCCGTTAATTATATGCTTATGTAGCATGTGACTCATCAAAATACACCAAAATGAATACAATAATAAGCATATTAGAGAAAGGCTATGCAATATACTAAAGCATATTTATATTTTTTTTCCATAATCTTTTATGTTCCTATGCACAAGTTTCTGCTCATATACTTTTTCAACCAACACTATCTTTCTAACAAAAAAAATGTAGCAGTTCAAGTACACAAATACAGATTTTTTTTTACGAGAAATAACAACAAAGAACAGAAAATTGACAAAAAAATGAAATAAAGAGAGAGATAGAGAAGTTTTACCGTGAGAAATGGAGGCAATGCTGCTCTTGGTTTACTAGTCTTTGAAGAATGTCAACAGTTGCTCATGGTAATTGAGGAGTTTTTATCTAGAATTTTGATATTTATTTTTATTTAGTTGATGAGTCACGTGGCACATAAGCATATAATTAACGGAGTTAGTGTTGTAGTAACGGTTTGTATTAAAATGAAACGTCGACATAAGTTTTTGTACTAATTATTTAAACTTGAAACTTTTTATATCTAATTGAAACTAGTGTAAAGTATTTTGTACGAGAAGTGTAATTATCCCATCTATTTAAGAGATCGGATGGCTTAGAATGGGGAGTATTAGATTGTGTCACTATAGTGCTCTCCTATTAATGTATATCCAGTGGCCCATATTTCATGTTTGTGAGGGGTAGAATAAGGGGTGGTATAAGAAAAGTTGTAGGTGATCCAATCCGATGTATATCGTGTTTTTATTCTTTTAAACTAATTTGGTTAATAAGTCGATCAGGAAATGAAAGAGAGAAATTTGGAAGCTCAAACATAAGTTTTTGAAAAGTCGAAAACCAAGAAATTGCGGAGTTGAGATAAGCAGCAGCTTCAGCAGTATTAAACCCTCCTCTTTTGCTCTCTTTCCTCGTTTTCTAGTGTTTATTTGTGTATGCCTTTAATAATACCGAATCTTGTTTCCATGTCTAGTAATTTTGATCCGGGATTCTGTAGTATGGGAGTGATTTATTTATTTTTTCTTTTCTATATGAATTCCGGTCCAGAATTTGATTAATTTTGTACAATTTCATGAAACTCGACTCCATTTGTGGTGCTCGTTGCTGTTAAGAAAATTTGAAAAAATTGAAGCAAATGTTGTGTAAAAGAGGGTAGTCTGCAAATATCGTGTTTTGCCAGTTACAATGTACTGTAAATTATTTCATATTTGATCGACTAAGAAGAAGCTCACTTACCAATAAGAAACGATGCCTTGAGTAGGGAAGGAAAATGAAGCATTAGATTTGCTTCTTCCCTAATTATGAATGTGTATATGAGTTTGTTTCAGTAGTCTATTGCTCTTATAATTCTGCTTTAAAATTTTCATGCTCTGGAAAATTTTTAGCTTGGTTTCTTCTGTGGGATGTTTTCCTGCAAGGGTGAAGACTTTTACCAAGTTTCTTTTATTAACTACGGTTCAATAACTGCTAGTGCACACTTTTGAGAGTAGTTACAGACATGATATTTAGAATCTCAGTTTGAATATCTATCCTTTGTCGGTGGGATGTGTAATATCTATAGTTCTTATGGAATGCTTGTTGAATTTCATGGTTGGACTTATGCAGTGCAGTATTTTTTTTCAGTGGATGCAGATGCAGCACTCGATGGTGGTAATGGGTTGATGGAAGCATCGGTACCAGGGGACGTAACGACAGGTGAAGCTGAGAGAAATGAAGAACCTTATGTTGGTATGGTGTTCGAAACAGAAGCTGCTGCTAGAGCATACTACAATGAATATGCTGGCCGAGCAGGATTTTTGACCCGCATTATATCGTCCAGTAAATCAGAGGGGGATGGCTCATTCGTATCACGTGGGTTTGGTTGTAGAAACGTTCCTACTAACCAAAAGACAGGTAATATGTCAAATGAAGGTGGACAAAAACGAAGGGGTGGTTGTACTGCAACACTCTTAGTAAAACGAGAGAATGGAGGGAGGTGGGTTGTCAAGAAATTCGTGCGAGACCACAACCATCCTTTGGTAGTTTCACTTCCCAGGAGATGCCCTACTTTTGTAAGTAACTAAATTTGGATATTCCCTGATTATTCATGCATCTTCGATCTTTTTACAAACATGAGTTTTATCTATGTTTTTTCCTGTTTCCTCATACTGCTCCTAACCATTACAATAAGATCGCACTATTTACTTGTTGTTTTTGGTACCTAGTATATTATGTTTGCTCAACTAGTGGTTATTGCTTTCTCCTGAAAGTTGAGAGGACCCATATATACCTTTGCGTTTGGATAGATTTTAGAGTATAAGCAATAGTAGGTAGATTTTGTTATTTTTAGGTTTTTCTGTAAAGCACTTATTTGAACCAACTACCATGAAGCAATAACGGTGTGCAAGACTGTGCAAAGTGGGTGTAAATAATAATAAAATGCAGGAACAGGGGTGGGTGACTGGCGAATCCGTATCTCCTGCATGATTGCTTCAAACTTGGTGTCGATGTTGTGGACTTGGCATCGATGCTGTCTAACTTGATGTTGAGTTGTTCCACCGCCTTCACCTTTCATTAAAAATGTTAAATCTAAAACGCATCAGCCGACCTGGTCTATGAATCTATTCTAACTCTCAACGAATTCCTAGAATTTTAGGTGGAATGGGGATTGTAATTATTTCCACTTCTCGGAGTATAATGACAGATCGGGAGCTCGACTGGAAGGAATCGGCGGAGAAATTTTATGTTATATATGGTAATCCATTTAATATCCAAATGAAATCCGAAACCTCTTCCTATACTGAGAAAAAGAAAGGAAGGTGAGTTGTCTAATATCATTTCTCCTCCATTAGTTGAACCGAGCTTGCTTCCGTGCTACGGGAGGTAGCCATCATTCACCGCACAATTGATATGGAGTAAAAGGTGGGTAAATGGATAACTGCTGGACTGGAACGAGAACATATAATTAAAAATAAAAAAAGCAAACAACGAGAAAGAAACGTGGGACATAAAATAGACTATAAACGATTCCTAATCGAAAAACTTCATACTAATAGATCTTCAAACGAGGTGCTATTTATGACAATTACATTGATATCGATCTGCAGTAGAGCTATCTTTTAGTTTATTATATGTTATTTAATTGTTTATTGTTATCAAGAGTCTTGTTATTAGTAGAGTAGAAATAGGGTTATCTTTTAGAGTTTTATTCAAGTTGGAGTCTTTTGTAGTCTTATATAGATAGGGCTGTATTCTAGGTTTGAAGTGTCCAGAGTTATTGTTTTGCAGTCTATGGTTAGGACTTTGCCTTTTTGGTTAAACTTCTTTGTTATTTATCATGCAAATCGTACCATATGTTTTGTATGCTGAGATATTGGTGAATGCTTACAGTGCTTCTGCAGTTCCGCCTATCACTCCCAATCATACATAAAGACTCCACATGTACTCAAACTCTACTAGATATACCTATCTCTTAAAATTCTATCAATAATAAGACTCCTAACCACAATAAACAACAATTAACAACTAAGTAGAGCACAAGGAATGCACGAGACGTCTGTAGTAGGGAAACCTAGTAGACAACAACCTCTATCACAATTCAGAATACTGACTGAAAGAATGGTATAGCCCTATAAGGTTGACTACCAAGAACCAAATAAACTGTCAATTGAAGTTCAAGAACTTGGTTCTTTTTATTTCATCGCTTCGCTCAAAGCTGCAGCAGTTTTGCTTTTCAAGGGATATTTTGGGGTCTCATAGTTTTGAGTTTTTCCTCATATAGTGTTAATACTTAATGGAATAAACATCGACACAATAGTTCATTTTGAGATCCTATGCAAGTTCCTCATGTAACCTTAATATGCTATGGCACAACATTTTTTATTGTATTTAAACTGTGTTCAAGAACATGGTTATGCTAAAATATGATTATGGAGTGAAATTTCTTTATTTTTTGGCCAAGGAATATTAAATTCTCTGTTGGTCCTGGCCTTTCTGCTCGAACTGTGTAATATTTTGTGATACATACGTTAAACATAAACACTTCTTGACTTCAACTAATGATTCTGTTTGCTGCTTGTGATTGGCCTTTTATGTCTCTTATTGTTAAAATTATCACCATTATATCTCATTTATGCCATTTCATTTAATAGCTCCGCTCTCTTATTCCCTACTTGGTATGATGAGATGGAATGGAATGAAGGTAGGAAAGGAATGAAGATAGGAATGAAATGATAATTTCTTTGCATTTTCGTCTCATTCTCTCCTTCGTTCCAACATACTAAGCAAATGAATAAATGGAAGTTGGAATCACAGTCCATTTTATTATCCATCGTACCAATAAGGGCCTTAGGATTTTGGGTAAAAATTACTTATTTAAGTAAAGTCAGCGAGGGTGAAGTATGCTTGATTCTATTTTCTTTATTTGAGAACATCTTCTTTTTAAAATCTCTGTTATTACAACAAATTTTCTTTTGTCTATTACTCATCTGAAATTACTCGAGTATAATTGCTTTTCAATTTGAAATCTCTCGAGTTTCATACTATGTTAATTGTAGGATGAGAAAGACAAAAGGATTCAGGAGTTAACTGCTGAAATAAGGGTAAAGAAACGTCTGAGTGCAGCATATAGGGAGCAGCTACTTATTCTCATGAAAGATGTTGAAAGTCATACTGATCATCTAACATCAAAGGTTCAAATGACCCGTAATAATCTTAAAGAACTCGAAGAAAGAAGGCAGCATCTTTCAAACCACAACAAGCCAAGTTTGTAGGGTGAGTACCATTACCTTGTCTTGTGAAATGAACCTGCAATCCTTTCTACCATCTTGATTATGCATATGCTTTGCTGAGGTTTTATTCAGTTACTAAACTTAGTTCTATTGCTAACTGTCAACATACATTCAAATTGGTGAGAACTGAGAATATATGTGAAACAGTGATCTTATACACAGTAGGTGGCTTCTGCTGCATGTGCGGATTTTTTTGTGCTTATGCATGTATAATGATTGTGCAAATGTTTGTGTATCTTCTCCAATCAATTCTCTGATGAGTGGGTTTATACCATATTATAGAGTAAAGAACAAGCAAGTACTAAACTGAACCAAATATAATAAACTAGAAAATGAGTTGAATGGAAGGAAACACACAATTAAGAGGAAGACTCCTCTTGCCCAAGCGTACAATTCTGATTGATCAATCTCCTAGTCCTAGACAAGTCTCAACTTTATCAGGCTTAGATAGGAGCCCACAATCCACAGTAACTAATACCTGATGAATAGTAGTAATTAATAAGAAACAATAATAAAATAAAGAGAAAATACATTGTTGTAGGCTGATGATATATTTTTCTGACAGTTTTAGATAAATCTTGAATACATTTTTTAATCCCCAATGACTATTTTTTGAATAATTTTAGCTTTACAGTGATGTTCATCATCTGAAAACATGAATGGGAACTGGAAATGACGCATCGGTCCAAATATGGATAAATGGTGTCAATTCATGTTCGAGGGGAATACTCTGATTTGGCCGGATAATATGAATTTGTGACAATTTTAGCCCAATAATTCAGCAGCATATTTTTTTTAAAAAAATACTCTTTTATAGGGCCTTAACAAACTGTCACGAAACCATATTATTTGGCTAAACTCATGAATTCACCTTAAAGAAGAAACAGCGTCATTTTGTCCACATTGACAGCCGCTAGTCATATCCGGCTGCCAATTGTGTTTTCTGACTCTGAATTTCAGAACAATATTCTCTCTAAAGCCAGGTTTAACCATCTCTTGGAGCAATGCTTAATCAATATTGTGAAAGATGCAGAAAAAGCGGTGGCACGCCAGCTTGTAGACGCATATAGTTAACCTGAAGGAAGAAACTGTTGAAGCTGCTGAGCAATCAAAAGGCATCTTGAGTTGGAGAATTTTAGTGGAAGTCCAAATTATTTTGCATTTCTACTGAGAGATGGCTTTTATGTGCAACAAGTCTTGAGATTGTTTGCCAAGATGTACAAATAATATTATAGTGGGTTGTTGGCATGTTCTTCCGAGACCTATGCTTGGTGAGGAGGAGATCGAATGTGAAATGATTTATGGATTGAACAGGAACTGCTATGTCCTGTAGCTATATTCTGAAAAAACCAACAGCTATGGGGAGGCTGTGCCTCTACATGTCTCATACCATCTGCGCCATTTAGGTGAGATTCAATGAATTTCACTTTCTTTTTCATTATTCTACACCTGCTCACCTTATTCATCTCATCTTATGGTGTACAGTATATATGTAGATGGTATTTATTGAATATTTATACTGGATTGCCCTTTTTTGTATGAGATTAATTTTTGTCGATGGAAATAGAAAGTAAAATTTTATACTCCTAAGATGGATGTGAGTTGAAGTATAACTCTTCACAGTTTCACAAAAGTTAAGATGATTTGGCGTTTGAAATTTATTATTTTTGAGAGCTTGCATTGGAATGACCGAAAATCGAAATCCATAACGGCAAATTTTGGAGTAACGGAAAGTTATGATTTGTTTGTATTTAGAGTGACATACAAAAGCAGTCAACATATAAATTAAACAGTCTGCTAACCTCAGTGTTTCTCCTATAAACAAGGCATATAAATTTTGTACTTTTGGAGTAACTTTTATTTATTCTATTATTATATTTTACCTCTTCTGTTCTAATTCCATAGAATCTCCTGTGAAATATTCCTTCTCTAAAGAATTTAAAATATTAGTACTGCAATTTTGTCCTCTTTGCACCAATTTCCTGTGTCTCCTAACAGGTACTCATAATACTCTAATTATTATAACTTTTACTTTACAAACACAATTAAAATTAAAAGAGTCTCATTTTAGTGTACGATAAGAATTATAAATAAATTCCAAAGGCAAGGTAATGAATTTATTGAATCCTTTTATATATAAAAGCATTATATTGAAGAGGGGATTACATAAATCAGAAAGAGTAATTAGTTTGGAAGGGAGTGGGTCTCTTACTCAATGGCTTAACAGCTCTCTCATCATCACTTTGAGTCTCATCATCTTCTCCGTCAAAAGCCGGGTGGCTGAGAATGCAGCTGAGCAGCTGCGTCCCTCGCAGCGCATTCGTCAGCGGCAGATGCCCCTCCGGCGGCCCCTCCTCCATCTCCCACGTAAACTCCGCCGGAAAGCTCCTGTAATTGTACTGCTCCACCTCCGAGCTCTCCAGCTTCTTCATCCACCCAACCTTGATGAACAACGACGTGAAATCTCTATTCAATTTCTTCCAAATCCTCCGCTGCACGCTGTACCCGAACTTCCCCTCGCTGTGCTGCCGCCACAGGGAGTCAATTTCCCGGAGCGCCTCCGCGGGGATGAACTGGACCTCTGAGAAGAACACGTAGCCGCGCTTCACGGCGGCCTCGCCGGCGAGGGCGATGATCAGGCGCCGGGTCTCCTCGTCGGCCTGCCGGAGGTCTTTTCCGCCGAGGTGCTGCCGGAGGAGGTCTAGTGAGGTTGAGTATTTTGAGGTGGAGGGGTCGGTGGTGGGGGTGGAGGTGGCGGCGGAGGTGGCGGCGAAGGATGTCCAGGAGTGGGAGAGCGAGGTGGTGGCGGTGGTGGTGGTGCGGCGGAGGAATAAGGTTGCGCGGGGGGAGTCTAGGGAGTGGCGCCGCCGGAGAGAGCGGTGGTAGTGGTGGTGTATGGAGTTTAAGGTGTTGGTGGACATTATTTTATTTTTGTTTTTCAAGAATTTGTGGGTGGAAAATGGAAATGGAATTGTTTATAGCAATTTTTGTTGATTCATTTTACTACTACAACACGACTATACTTTTTTTTTTTTTTTGGATTTTGTTGTTTGGGATATGGAGTTATAGAATGAGTGAGATAAGAGAAAATTTGCATGTGGGGGGAGAGATAAGAAATGTGTGAAGAGTGGAGTGAAGAGGTCTCCACATAAAATACAATGCTGGATTCTGATTGGCTGGGTTGGGGTGAGGTTGGATACTTTGATTTTGTCTTGCTGTCTTTTTCTTTGGGACTAAAATGCAAAATCATCTTGTTTTGTATTTATGTTTAATTTATGTACTAACATTCTAATAGCACAATCCTATGTCACAATTTACAAAATTAGATTAAGATTAAACAAGAAAAAAGGAGAAAAACTATAAATATTGAAAGTGGAATAGTACTAGTTAAATTCCATTACTATAGTATTTTATTTTCCAGTCCCTATTCTTATTTTTGGATATGTAGTTTCCATTATTAGGTAGAGCTAGTAAAAATAATTTCATGAATTCTCTGCCATCCATCTCAATATGGCATCATCATTTATGTTGGTTCCACCACATATCCCAATTCTTGTGCCTGTGGTTTAATAACAATTCACGTATACTTTTTCGTACTATCAAAACTTGACCACAAATTAAAATATAATGCAATGAACCAATTCCGAACATATTTATTTCATGGCTTGTAATTTTGAATATGAATTCGAAAATGAAATTAAACCTCTACTTAGATGCAATTGTACAAACTGAAATTAAGTGAATAACAATGATAGTAAAAAAACAAAAAAAACAAACCAACTATAAATGTTTCGAGATGTTGGATTGTAGATTCTTTATGAAAAGTATTACAAAATCTCAGATTATTTTTATTTATAAATTATATTCTATTTTTATTGGACTTGGAAATCGCTTAGTATAATTATGAACTATCTGTAATTAATCAAAATATGTCTTCAATGTTGAAAATATCAATTAAATACTAATAATTTATAGTAGAATATGTCTTGTTCATTTTCAGACTACAAAACACGTGACTCGTTAGATGGGTGCAGACTAAGGGGAAGAAGTGTGGATGTTGAATGTAGAGAGAGTACAAAATTTCATTATAACTCTATCGTAAAATACATCGATATTCTAGAAAATGAATTCCATGAATTTTTTTTACAAATACTGATGGTTATAATGACTGCAATTGGTAATTTCGACAGATAAAGATAATAGTAGTATTTAACAAAACGTATTTACTGAATTATAAGTACTTATTCATAATTTAATATGGAAAATAATACTTTAAAAACTTTTTTTTTTTATTCTCTCTCTTACTTTTCCAATTATGTATCAAAACTCGTGAGAATCAAATGTTCATACTCTAAAGAGCTACACAACCTTTTTTGCGGCTTTTGATGATATCACATATTCAACTTAGAGTGAATTACATATTTAGGACCTATACTTATCACGACGAACGTTTGCGGTGTGCAAAATATCATTTGCGGTCCATATACCTGTATTTATGCACGTTTTAAGGTTCTTTTCTTTTTTTGACATTTTTTAGGACAAAAATACCCCCAAATAAATGAAGGGTAAATTTATATATTAAGTACTATTTTCTCTCCTTTTTCTTTCTTCTTCATATTTTCTCTTTCTTCTTTCTTTCTGTAAATGACTTGTATAATTACAAGAAAAATTGAGATGAGACATATTTGAAGAAGGAAATTAGACAAATCAAATGTTCAGCTAAGAAGTTTATTTTACATTATTTTGTTAGAATTGCGAAGAGAAATTTCTGACGTGAGAACCCACATAAGTCGCGGGCGCTACCCACTTGCTAAACACACACAACCAAAATTACCATAATTTCATACATTCCATTTATCGCTTATTATTCCTCACTTTACGATTAATTAGATTCAAATATTCACTTGTTGAAATTCGTCGTTCAAATTTTTAATCTTTTATTTATGGGATCATTAATTATAATACTCCACATTTGAATCATAATCACAAATACTCTAGTGTGATGAAGGAAAATGATGTGAAAATGTAAAATTTATCATCATATGATTAAATTTCTCAAAAAATTTAACAGAACACAAGGAAATAAGATTAACAAACCCATAATTTTAGTTCTAATTTTATTATAGACAAAGGAAAAAGAAAGGAGGATGAAAGAGAGACAAATAGTGTATAGATTTTTTCTTTGGGGGTATTTTCATAAAAAAAAAGATCAAAAAGTGAAAAGAACCTTAAAACGTGCATAAGTACAAGTATAAGGACCGCAAATGATTTTGCAAGTATAGGGACCGTAAACGTTCGTCGTGATAAGTATAGGTCCTAAATATGCAATTCACTCTTCAACTTATATGGTGGAGATTGCAATGTATTTAGAGCATCTCCGTTGGTGGACTTCTACTAGGACTTCCCACAAAAACTTCATGTCATGATCACTAGGACTTCCCATTCCACTGCCACATCACTAGGACTTCCCCTGCACTAGGAATTCCACTAGGACTTCCCGCAATAAAATTAAATTCACAATTATTTAATTTACGGAATTAAAATGTCGACACGGAATACGGAAAAATTCGAATACTTCATTAAAAAATTACATAATACTTAAAAAAAAAACATAAGTTAAAAATTATCCATTAGTCCATAAATGGACTTGTTGAGCTTTTAGAGCTTGTGCTCTTTTCCTTTAATTTGAAATAAAAGCTCTTCTTAATTGATATCTTCTTCGAAGAATACTTGGCCATCAAGGCCACTCTTTCTCTTGTAGATCTATTTTCTCCCCATGTCTTTACAACCTTTGGGTAGGATTATAAAGTCATATATCTTCTTTATCGCCTCTTTCTAAAAGTGAGAGGGGAGCGGCAGGTTGTTTGTCCAACAAACTTGGAGGATACGGTTGAATGAAGTGTGATTAGAGTTAGCATGATTATCTCGGCAGTTATTTCCAAATTAGTTGTTATTCTGTTTCCTATAGTTTAGGACTAGAATCGCCTATATATAGTGATAGTCTACTGGTAATCGCCTATATATGTAAACCGCGAAGCTAGTAGACGATGCCCCAAACATCAAATCCACAGTAATGGAAAGAGAACCAAGTAGAACATGTTATCACAAGCACATCATCATGCACCAGCATATCGAAGGATATTTGACACCAAGATTAAGTCTGAATATCGTCACATTTCTTTTTTCTTTTTCCCCAATGTATCTATGCACCAAGGTAACTTCCATTTTGTCATAATACAGACTATATACAAACAACACCCACCCCAAACATTTTACCCGAACCCAATAATTAACTGCTACCGTCGTCAATCATGTGCATCTCCAACAAAACAGGCTACTGAGGAGGTTTCTGTTTTGTGCATCCAGAGCATAACTCGATTGCGGTGGCTACACACCTGGCATGCAGCTGCAGATCGAGCATTCATATATGTCCACTTATCGACTTCCAGAATCATCTGCATTTCTGACTGATGTGCCTGTCTTGGAAGACCCTTTCCCTCTTCCCCCTTTGCTCTTGCTAGTTCCTGCTGCAGTTTTTGAGCTCATCTTGTTGCATACTGCCTGTGAATCTACATCTGAAAGCCCATTCTCCAGTGCTCTAACCAGGTTTTCAAAGTAGTTCCGTGTCACGCTGTAAAAACAAACTAAAAAGTCATATCCTCGTTCAAAATATACATCTAGTAAAAACTTCTACCGACAAACAAGGCATCAGTTACATGCATAATTCCAACCCTCTCATTGACTGAAAGCATTAGACACTAAAAGAAAAGATAAACAAACGAGATTCATCACACTCAGAAAATAGGGGGGTATAAATTATAAAAAATCACTCGTACAAGAGTAAAATAAGCTCACACTGACACCACATAAACATTAATCTAAATTAGTTCAAAACATGCCATCTTACTCCTAACTTAAATTAGATAACTCAGCATATATAAGGACAACGACTGGAGATGAGAATAAACTAGTGACTGGAGATTGAGAATAAACTTAATTTTTAGAGGAAAGGGAAAAAGAATCAGAGTTAGCAACTTGAACAGTTGTTTGCTAAAACTAGCTAATTATATTAAAAGCAACCTTGATAGAGTTGAACTCTTGTGTTTCCTAATTCCTACCCAGTAAACTAATCCCTCAGTCCACAAAAAATAGTCCATTTTTTGCCATTTTAGTCCATTTCCATTTAGAGTAACTACCTCACAACATATTACCCCAATAAAGATGGACCCATTACTCACGCATAATAAAGATGGACCCATTGAACACTCACAATACTCCAACCACTTTAAATTAAAATCTGTGATGGCCATCTTTTATAAAAACATGTGGCAGACCCCCTTTGGGGTCTATTTTTGATGGACGGAGGAAGTACTAAGATTTAAGCTCTAGACAAGTAAGAGGTTGTCAACTTGGCAAAGAAAAATTCAACATAAGACAGACATGCAAGAATTCCCATAGAGACAACGCCACAGCTCTGAGTTTCAAAACATCAATAATCACATACTTCTTGATGCAACCACAAACTACCTTGTCAGGCCAGCAAGTTTGGTGCGGAAGTCATTAAAATCTTTTGATGGCCCCTCGGAATTCAGGTAATTCATTAGCTCTTTCTCTGCACATTGATGAAGCCTCTCCAGACCAGCTTCCGCCTCCCCTAGAGGTATAAATATTTGGGTGGTCACATTAAAATCACATAAATGACCCAGGATTTCATTCAGGAGCACAAACAGGTTGCAAGAGAATGTAGAAATACCTTGCAAATACTCAAAGAACTGTTTTTTTGTATGTTCAACCTCAGGTAGATAATATCCATATGCATACGTCCATTTTAGAACCCTCCTGCATTCAACAATCTGCACAATTGTCCAAAGTTCATGCATCAGTATACATAAAAGAAATTGAACAAAAAAGGGCAAATATAATGCCTTCGGAGAAAGCAGAGTCAGATACAAGACTTTCCAGGTAGTATAGAAAATAAGGACCATCTGTTCACATGAAAAGTAAACTACTTTGCAACTTGCAAAAACAAGTAAGGCACCAATGAACCAATGTAGGCAGTTTCGAACTGCATATGTAAAATATTTAGACAAGACACAATGATACCAAAGAGCTGGAAACAATTCTATTCACAACTAAATTTGTACTCTCATAATCAAACAAAAAGGAAAAGATGGAAATACATATTAAGTATCTTATTAACTTAGAGTACTTGTCCAGAGCTTACCTGTTGCCAAGCTTCAATAACAAACTTCAGTTGTGACTCAGGCTGGGAATGAACTTCACTAAGCTTCTCAAGCTGGATTGGAAAATGAATAAATATCACAAAACCAAATTGCAAGGGGGTGGGGGGAATTTATAGAGCAATACAAGGGGGTGAATAAGACCTCAAATGATTCAATTTTGGATATTTTAACAATGGTGATGATCCCCATAGACTACAGAAACCACAAGACTACGGCACTCCTAAAACTGGTTTAGTTCTCTTGATATTCCAAAAATGCACAAACAGTTATACCAAGATGAAATATATCTTATTTTTACATACATTAATAATATTTTTATTTGTATATTTAACAACTGCCATATCCCGCCATGCCGACAGCCATATTCCATTGACAACATTGATCCCATCCTCTAAATGAGCAGGAATGCTTTACAAGAAAGATTAAGTGCTCAGTATCTGATGTAACATTTTGTAGCAGATCCTGAATGACTATTCTTTCTAAACAATCATAATGGAGACAGATAGAGAAACACAACATTCATCCATTATCATTTGGAGACATAGACAGATAGACTAATGGAGGATGGAAATCCTTACATGTACACTTTGCATTTGATGCAGATCCGCCAGTGCCTTTTGCCTTGACTGCATTGAATTTGCTTAAAGTTGCACGTTATGCAGAAAAAGGAAAAAATAACTCAAGACTCAAAAAAGGAAACAGCACGTAAGTTCATTGTGATGATGATGGAATGCCAAAATAGGTTCAATAACTTATGATAATCTTTAGGTAAATGGCATTAAAAATAAAAAAATAAAATAAAATAAAATAAAAAGTTTAGAGGTAGTTTTCAAAATGTAAGTGAGCCAATCCCAATTGATCTAACTGAGCGCAGACCTAGAGAACCCACTACAGAAACTGTTTGCTGGGTAAGAAGGATACCAAACTTCTATCACTAAGAAACATCCCAAAACAAACTTCATAATGTAAAGAAAGACATGTAAAATTGGGATATGTTAGTGAATGGGGGCAGTATCCACATATAGTATTGAACTAGTAAAATGTCCATGCCAAACAGTTACAATGACTTTCATATGATCACAGAAATCATTCTTCCAAGTTTCTTCATAGTAATAGGTCAAAGGAAGGAAGGATACATAGCTTTCTAGCCAATCAGAATTTAAGACTAAGCTAAATAGTTAGATGTTGACTTTCTGAACACTACCACAACACAAAATAAATAAATAAAATGATTAGATTCAAGTAGATCTCCACATTTTTGGCCACAATTTCCTATTCTTCCTGTACATTCTCTTTATCTCAAATTTAGGGTAAATTATTTTCATGTGCTTGGCCTTGGTCTGATGGAATAACTATCTCTCAACTGGAATCTTCATGCTAATGCACTGACTACTCAAAAGAGGCTGATGACTAAATATAAGCAATTATTTTACAGAAACATTGTCCTTTTAGGCTTTATGAGATAACTGCGAATCGACTTGCATACCGATTGGTTGGATGCCCATCGCTCATAATAATGAGTGTATCGTTCCAAGGAGTTCTTGGCCATCTCTCTCCTCCTTTCTGCGTCATCATACTGGACCCAATTTGCAATTCAGTCAAAAGAAAGCAATCAGATTCAAATATTCGATGCACAATTACATAACAAAATGACATGTAGCGAAGATGCTGGTGACATAAAAGCCTGTATTACACACCACTCCCTCTTGCTTTGCTGCTTCATAGCGGTTGCATGCATAGAAACCTCCAGTTCTCTCACCATGCTCTGACCATTGACCAAGACACAACCTGAAAAAGTACAAAATGCCAATGAGTGGAACAGTTCTTGAAAATCAATGTAGTTACTATGATTAGGGATTTGATTGAAACAGATACGATATTCAGCCATGGGCCATAGCATAGCCACACAAAGGGAAATACATATTTCGTGAAATATTTTGGTTTAAATGCAGAATAGTAGAGAAGCATACCAGCAAAATTCAAACTTGCATGGTGGAGTGCAAGTCATGTGCATGCAGCCTTGGTTCTTTTCAATCGGACGCTTGCACTTGGGACATGGCTTGGAGTTGGCCAATATCCTAAAAATGGCAAATCAGCATGAGGAATGCCGTGTATGCTATCTTATAAGTAAATAATACTCCCTCCGTCCCCATAGAATATGCACTTTGGGTTCGGCACGGGTTTTAGTGCAAAATTGGTAAAGTAAGAGAGAGGTAGAGAGAAAAAGTAGTTAAAGTATTGTTAGTGGTGAATGGGTCCCACCTCATTAGAGAGAAAAGATTTTCCAAAATTAGAAAGTGCATATTCTTATGGGACGGACTAAAAAGGAAAGAGTGCATATTCTTATGGGACGAAGGGAGTATCTTGTAAGTGAAAATTAAGGAGGACACAAACTACAAGGCCAAGAACACCACCAAGAAGTATGTATCATGTAATTAAAAATGAGCTAGCCTTTTGATACGCCATATATACATTATACAATTATCATATGGAGACCCAGGCAGGAAACATAAAGTTTGCATCTAAGGAAGAAATATTTTACATTTTTAACTGATAGGGAGATACACAACACCGGCTGCAAGAGTATCAATCTGACATGACTCAATATCAATTAACATTTCAACATCGTCAATTATGTTACCTAGATGGCTAAGAATGACATAGTTCGCAAAATATTCTGCAACATGACTCAAGATAATTGATAATGCAAAAAGAGGATTATTTTAAAATAAAAATACTAGAGATTAACAGCACATGATACTAACACTTCTTTGCTTTAAATTCAAACACGCGTGCATTTCAGAAATAAACACTCTGAATCTCTGATATGTATATCCATACCAAGAAAATATCTTAGTTACATGAACACGCACTTATGATGTCAGTTTCACCAGATTCATTCTAGAAGTAGTGTACCAGTTCATGTTCTCAGATTCTGCACTGTTTTTCAAAACCCACTTCGCCACAGTTTCACAGTCCACTGGCCGATGAGCTTCTTCTGCGCACTGATCATAGCACAGCTCATATTACTTAACTTATCCTCATGAAGAAAATTAATACGGTAAAATACATAACAAACCCCAACTCACATTCCAACAGAAGCTATATGAACAATTGCAAGTGACATCATAGCTTCCACTACCAACAACATATTCCACAGCAGAATCACAACCAGGAGCAGGGCACCACTTAATCTGTAAGGGAAGATAACAGAAAAAATGACCTTCCAAATACATTCCTAAATGAACGAGGAGAACTAACTAAGGCATTATAAGCCTATTATCAAGATGAAGCAGTAACAATTTTGTAACTTATACAGTTTGCAGAATGATGCCTTTTATGGATGTTAATTTTCAATAAGATGATGCTATAGATTCTTCTACACTTAGCATCTAATGTATAAAGTCAGTAACCTAAAGATTCATACAGAAATCAGAAGGACTAGCAAGGATTCAAGAGGTGATTTGTCTACCTTACGGCTGTCCTCAACATAAGATCTAAGAAGATAGCGGCGGTACTTCTCCTTATCCTCATGGGAAGCTAACTTATCGATCATATCTTGGCCAACAGCAGCACCACAAGAAGGATCTGGACACCTCAGCACCAAGCATCCAGGACCGTCATTGATGGAAGTACTTATGTATGCTAAAAGTACAGCCAGGTAATAGATCAGATATGTTTGACTTTTTAGCACTCACACATGCAAATCTCAAAGAGACACATTGCAGAGATAAAAATCATCAGAAAATAACAAAGATCACATCGTTCTCGTTAGAGACAATAAATCCAATGTGTACGTTTCAGAGGTCAAAGACAAAATTGGCCATAATAGGTTCATTCCTATCACAAGGTTGACAAACTAAAAGATTTATCAGATGACACCACAGTGAATGTATTACAACACCTCTAAGGCATCCATTCAGGCATCATGTTCGGTTGCCCCTTAAACATAAAAATGAGTACTTCTGAATCTATTTACTTCAGCCCTCATATGAAATCCACAAACCAGCTCACTTTTGAAAATCACCAAAAGGAAATCAAAGCATAAGGAATAATCCTCCATATATTCAAAACCAAAAGCCAAGCAACTTTTGAATATATTCCACTATAATAAACAACTTGTATATCCCAGTCAACCACTAGAACAAACAAAATTATCCTAACCACCCATCCTCAGTTACCAGATTAAGAACTCATCGGTTCAATCAGCCTAATCACCCAACCTCAATTACCAGATTAAGAATTATACTGTTCAATATTTTCAACTACCAATAACTTATACTTCTAGTAGGAGTATCTTATTGGGTCTTGTAGCTACCAAGGAACATATGCTCATCAATGTGTACATCCATAGTCAGTAATGTGTATCATAAGTTCATGTGTAATATGTATGACTTAGTTGTGTAATTCTACACACACTAACGTAAACTTTCTAATAAATCATACCATAATTGAGCTTACAATAAAGGGTTTGATGTCAAATTTGAAATATGAAGAACTTTACCATTCAATTATTTAAGCAACTATACCAATTAATAGATGTTCAGGTTGGTTAGATCAATTCTATCCTATATTAACAACATGCAAATTAAACATTGATAAGCAGCGATCAAATTGTTTCTAATGAGTCCTAAGAACTATACTCTAAGCAAGTCCCGACTCAGTTAGAACTATGTTCCAACCAAATAGGGCATGGTACAAGATACTTATATCTGCTTCGAGTTCACATGCACCTTTATATTTCTGCTTGATAAACCAGGTTTCGATCTTCAGTTTAAGACTTTAATCTATTTTGCACAGAATGAGAATATGTATACGCAACTAAGTTAAGCAATCATATTCAATCAATGATCCATCCAGACTGCCGCCTGGTCAATAAATTATAACACCACATGGGGGGGGGGGGCAACACACTAAAATGCCTTAGGGCTTAGGAGCCATGGTGCCCCCTCTATAAAACAACTGAGAGTTTTTCATTGTACTCAATTCCCCTCCCGGCTTCAATCTACAAAGAGTGTCTTAGAAGATCACGAAATTCCCTCTCCGAGTTTCCAACACAAGCAAAGAAAGCAAAATTTTCTTTTGATGAAATTTTTGTTTCAGCTTTAGGGAAATTCTGTTGAATTGACCAAATAAAGGGCATGCAAAGATGCGGATATGGATATAGCTTTCCTTTTTGATGTATCTGCAAGAATAAGTCAGTTGAAGTATGCAACTGATTCACAAACCTTTCCAGCACGTGTCACAAAAAAGGTGAGAGCACGCAAGAGTTCGTAGTTTGTCAATAGTGTAGCGCTCAAAACAGATCCCGCAGGACACCTACTAGGATAAAAAGTAAGATAAGCACATGTGGAAACACATCCTGAAAGGAAACAAAGATAGGAATCATCTTAATTGATAACTTACTTCCTTAAAATTTGGAGCCTTAACAATTGGTGTCTCCAATATGCCAACAGCTCTACGAACATTTTCTTCGTCAGCAAACCATTCTTCGTGCACGTTATTCACACTCCTGAAAACAATAATATAAAATAGTTTGTAGATGTATAAACTGAAATAACACAACCAGATCATATATATTACAGAAAGAAAAAAAATCAGACATTTTCCAAATATTTAAGCACTACAAACAATTTTCCCACACCAGGTACCTCAACTTTCTTAAAGGACAATAATTAAGTTACTCGAGACCCAAGTTAATGGAAATTTAGCCTTACAAAAACTTGGTTTTACGAGTAAAGTACAATCAGTTACCAGTTATAACGCCGCAATAGTATGCATGCTGCTTCCCGTGGAATAGAAAGAACAGTAGATATTTTGGTAATGTCTTCAAATTGACGTTCTTGTATATCTTCCTCTTTTAAGATAGTATAATTCTTCTGTAGCACATACAACAGTGAGTTTCTGAAGAGGGAGGGTGGAAACATAAATATGAAAGGCATTCAAGTAAATGCTAACTCAGTAAGCACATAACTATAATTCAAAGTTCTTAGTTACAAAACAGAACTTTCTCTGACCCTCACTCTTTGCAATGCCCCTGAGTTTAGGAGCATAAAATGTCAAAGCTAAGCTGGACCTCATCAATTATTAACTCAAGTTTTGGTTTTTACTTATTATTTCTATACTGATCAATCTTGTTTCTAGAACACAATAGCTAAATTCTATTCCACCAAACACAGCATCTGTTTTGATTAATGGAAGCAGTAAACCCCGTTCATACATAAAAAAAAAAAAAAAAAAAAAAAAAAACGGTAATTTACAGTTAAAAATCTCCCTCCCTGCAGAAAAACGTTAGTAACCACCCAACAAAACCAAAAATAATTAGAAGACACTGGCTTGTACAGACCCAAATTTTCACCTTGCACAACTGTAATGTACATACATACATACACATAATTGCTCCCAGCTTAAATCACACTGAATCAAGCAAATTGAACGAATTAGCTACTCGTCTGTCATTGCAGTAACTAAATAAATCAATCAGACAACAAGGCAGGCGCCGCTTTACGAGTAGTACCTGCGAGCGACTGACGAGTGCGTCATCGCCGTCATCCGAGTTGGCGATGAAGTCGTAATCAGCGGCGTCGTCGTCCTCTTCATCGGCATAGTCATAGCCATAGTCTTCGTCTTCGTCTTCCCCAGTTTCGACCATATTGTCTTCGTCCTCGCCGCCGCTGTAGTAGTCATCATCCTCATCAAGCGAGGCTACTTCATTGGCATCGTGCATATCGTCGTCGGACTCCAATTCCATGATGGTCGCAGGATACGCAAAAATTGAGTAGAGAAAACCCTAGAGAGAGAAATTTGAGAGACGCTGAGAATTGGGGGACGGAATCAGTGATTTCAGTTTCCCAGCAGGTTAGGTGTAAAGTAATGTTGCGATCATCTTTTTGATTGCTGCAATTGCAGATGGAAATGGAATCCACTCTGCTGATATTGCGGATAACTCATTTGCCAATTTAATCCCAGTATAAATGCAATATTTTATTTTGACACGAGATTATATGCAATGTTATTTTGTAAATTAACAAATAAAGTAAGAGAAAAGAAAAAGTACAAATAGTGTTATTTTTATTTTAGAAAATATGTCATTTTTATTGGAACATTCTAAGAAAGAATGCGTTTCATTTGTAAAGAGATTTCATTTCTAAAGAGATTGAAGGGAGTACTATAGTTATTTAACTTTTTAATTTTTTTAATTTAAACATTCTAATATTTTAAAAAAAAATTACTGAATCGAGTGCATAAAAAATAGTTTGTGAATCGGTGCATAATTTTCATTAATGGATGACGTGAATTTTAATAGTATGATATTAATAGAGAGGGTATGAAAAAAATAAAAAAGAAAGAGAAAATAAGAGAGAAAATAAAAACTGGGTAATAAATTGGGTAATTAATAACTTTCAAATTAAATTCAGTAAGTAGACGGACGGAAAATGGAAATATAGCACTATTTTTTGGGTCGGACAGAGTGTATATAAATTAGATTAATTGGTCGCAATATGCTAATATGATGAACTTTTACCAAAATGTATATCCTTTACGAATTCAAATTTGATCATAAGGATCATGAACTTTGTTATTGTTACTAATTTTTCATGACTCCCGAAATAAAAAAAGTGTAAATTAAATACTTCTTCCGTCCTTGAAAAAATATGAGTTTTTAATATATAGTTAGTAAAGTAAGAGAGAAAAAAAAAAATATAATGTTAATGGAGAGTGAATTCCACGTCATTACTAGTCTAATGTAGTTATAAATAAAATGATGTGTTTGATTAATGTGTTGTTTAACTACTGCAAAATTGAAAAGTTTATTTATTTTCAAAGACGGTGTAATAAGGAAATAATTCATATTTTTTCATGACTTTAAAGTATTGATCAATTGATTGTTAGCCAAAAATTTTGCTTGAATTTAAAAGTTAGGTCATAGATATCACGAATTTTACTGTTGTCGGTGATTCTCGCGACCCTTAAAGTTGAACTAACGTTTCTAATTAAAATTGAAGTGTTAGTTAGCATTTTAGGATGAGTTCACATTTAATTACAAGTAAAAAAAAAAACATTTAATCACAAGTCTATCAGAATATATGCTATAAAATTTTAGAGATCTAATAGTATCTAATGTATAATATTATTTTTTATTATTTAATATCAAAAAAATAATAACAAGTACCAAATGCAGGGCATAAGATCATTATATTATTATAGTAATATATTAAAAATATTAACATATTGATATTAGCATGTTAACATAATTTAATATAAATATTGTAGATATATTATATTCACATGGAATACATATTATTATGTTAAATTTGTTGATATTCAATTGATTATCAAAATATCAGAAAATTCAACTCAATATTATCAAATTTTATCATCCAAATATATGCAATTTAAATATTATTAAAATTCTTATAAAATTATCTTTAATGTGATATATGTTTTGTAAAAAAAAAATAAGTTATTACCAGAATGCTAATTAACCCTTAGATTGTACTAATGCACAACATCGACTTCCTCTAAGAGCATCCCCATCCGTGCTCTTATTTAAGAGCACGGAGGTGGGCCCATACCAACTTTTACTCATTGTCCTTAGGTAAGAGCACAATACCCACATCCGTACTTTTATGCAAGGACAAGCTCAAGGGTCCCACCATTCTGTTATTCAATTTAAATACTTCAAGTACTAAAAACATTTCTAGATTATAAAAATACATTAAAAATAAAAATTACATAATTAAAATCCTAATAAATAAAAATCACATAATTAAAATACTAAAAAGATAAAAATACATAATTAAAATCCTAGAAAATAAAAAAATACGGAGTACATAATTAAATTCATAAAATTAAAAAGACCTACTACTCGTTGCCAAATTTCGCCGAAATGTGTTTGATTAGGTCTTTTTTGAAGCTCAATGTGGGTTCTTGTATCGCGCATTGTGTGTCTTATTTTGATCCTCTCATTCACCGTCGTATGCACACCTCGGCGTGGGGGAGACCTCGCGGTTGAGCTTCCGGCTTCATCCTCGTCGTAAAAGTTAGTCGCCATCGGTCCTTCGTCAGCTATAATCATATTGTGCAAGATAATACATGTGTACATGATGTCGGCGATATTCTTAACGAGCCATAGCCGAGACGAGGCCTTCACAATGTTGAATCGGTCTTGAAGGACCCCAAAAGCTCTTTCGACGTCTTTCCGAGCAGACTCTTGACGCTGCGCAAAAAAGAATCTGTCTCGGCGAGATAGTAACTCATGTGGTATGCATTTCCATTGACGGTGAAGTCGATCTCCGGTGCTACACCATTCAAAACATCATCGAAGAGTGGTGAAGAATAGAGCACGTTCAAGTCGTTGTTGGATCCGGCAACACCGAAATATGCATGCCAAATCCATAGGTGGTAGTCGGCGACCGCTTCAAGGATAAGCGTTGGGCCGCCGCCTTTGTGGCCGCTTAAGTATTGCCCCCTCCAAGCAGTCGGACAATTCTTCCACTTCCAATGCATGCAGTCAATGCTGCCTAGCATACCGTGAAAACCATGGACTGTTTCGTGAAGATGAAGCAATCGTTGACAATCTTCGGTGGTGGGTGTCCGAAGGAATTCCTCGACTAAAGCAGAACGAATGCTGTCGCAAAAAATTTTGAGGCATAGGATTCCAGTTGACTCACCCACATGCAAATACTCGTCGAAGAGGTCAGCCGTTTGCCCAGTAGCAAGTTGTCGGATGGCACAAGTACACTTTTGCAACGCCGAGAGACTTTGCCGACCGGTTGCGTCTACACCTGATTGAAAGTATTCAACGCGGGCGGACAATGTGTTGACAATACGCATAAACAACCATTTTGATATGCGAAAACGGCGCCGAAAGTAATCTTTTGGAAACCGCGGCTGGTTGGAAAAATAGTCGGCAACGAATCTTTCGTTGGCTCCCTCCTGATCACGATGGATGTAGCGGCGGCGAGTTGATCTACTTGGTCGAGGAGGAGGGGCGGGGGTATCGGCGGCAACATAGGCTTCGTAGGCGGCACGATATTGTTCCTGGTATTCTTGTTCTTCGCGCTCCGCTTCCGCAATGAGATTGGTGAAATTCATTTTTGAATTTTTTAGAGACGGTTTGAGTGAGATAGGAAGATGTAGATGATTAGTATGAAATTTTTTGAATGAGAGATAATTTGATGTGAAAAATGGATGATGAATGTGTGTATTTATAGATGATTTTGGGACTAAAAAAATCAAAAAATTCTAAAAAAACATCCATAAACGGCTCTATTTTTTGTGAATCCAAAAATATTTTTTTTTTATTTTTAATATTAATTTTGAGTTTTTTTTTTTAAAAAGAAAAAATCAAATTTGTCAACGGCTATGTCGTTGGCCAATCAAACGGCGCCACGTAAGGCTGCTTAACAGCACAGACATGCTCTTATTTAAGAGTAGTGTCGTGCCGCTAGTACGGACGGACAAGGCACCGCTACGGATGCTCTAAGTATCAACCAAAGAACGCAGGAATAGTAATGTCAACTACCAGTGCTCTTAGCTAAGGACAAGCTCAAGGGTCCCACCATTCTATTATTCAATTTAAATACTCCAATTATTAAAAACATTTCTACATTATAAAAATACATTAAAAAATAAAAATTACATAATTAAAATCCTAAAAAATAAAAATTACATAATTAAAATCCTAAAAAATAAAAATTACATAATTAAAATACTAAAAAATAAAAATACATAATTAAAATCCTAGAAAATAAAAATTACACACGTGGAAGACTAGTCCTCTAACCCCAATTGCCTCTTGAGACCCCGGATCATTTGCTCATGTGTTGCAAGTTGCTCCGGAGTCATCTTAGACGTATCGTTCAAATAGAGTTGACCCAAGAGGGTCCACAACGTGTTGTTCGGGGGTGGAGGAGGCACAAAGGGAGCCGGAGCGGGGGCGGGGGGGGGCTGGAGTCGGGGCGCGACGGCGGGTGGTCGTCGCCTTCTTCCTTCCTTGCGGTCGGCGGGAACTGCTCGGGCCAGCGTCGGGGCTACCCAAGTTAGTTCCGGCAAGCTGGGTAGCCACATCATCGGAGGCGCCGTCGGATAGGGCTACCGACCTCGACCGTTTGCTAGAGGAGCTGGAGGAGGATGCTACTATGCCGCCCCTATACTTCGGATGTAGGCGCCCCTCCTGCCAACAATCGAGGTACTTGAACGCTTTGAACTCCATGCGTTGGTAGGTCGCCAAGGCGGCAGTGATGATGTCGAGCTCGCTCGTGCCGCTCCCCGCCGACCGCTCTTCCTGGAGGTAATACCCCTGGAACTTACCGATTGCCTCGTTGCATCTGAAGAGGCAATTGCGCACCATACTATCATTGCGATAGATGGTTCCCCCGGCCGGGTTTCATTGTAGAGGCGAGTGATGCGCCACCAATACGTATCCCCGGTTTGGTTCGTGCCGACGTCCGGATCTTCGGAGACTGCCAAGTAGGCTTTGAACATCGCCATCATCTCACCCGGAGTGTATGGGGTGCGGGTGCCACGAACAGGAGGAGTAGGAGTAGGAACAGAAGTAGGAGTAGGAGTAGAGCTGCTGCTCCCTCCCGATCCGGGTTCGGGTGCCCACCCGAACCCGGAGGCGTTTAGGTCGTGCACCGGGTAAGGACGGTAGCCACCCGGAGCTTGCGAACCTTGGGTTTGAGGAGGGGCCGTAAATTGCGTTTCCGGACTAAATCCGGCCTCGGAGTCGAACCAATCGTGGTTCCAACCGCGATTGCCGGAGGGGTGATCGCCGGAGCCGGACATTGTGTAGTGTGGTGGGAATTTAGATGAGAGAGTATGAGGAAAAAAGATGAGAGAATGTAGATGATGATAGAATAGATGAGAATGTGATTTTTTTGTGTTGAAGTGGGGGTATTTATAGATGAAAATGTGAATTTTGGGGGAAAAAAATTGAAAAATAAATTAAAAGTGGGATAGAAAACGGATATATTTTTTTGGGAAGTGGGAAAATATTTTTTTTTATTTAAAAACATTTTTTTTTAATTAATTTCGCATTTAAAAAAAAATTAAATAAGCCAACGGCTATGCCGTTGGCGAATAAGGCGACGCCACGTGTGCTGCTCAGCGGCACGGACGTGCTCTTAGTTAAGAGCAGCGCCGTGCCGCTGGCACGGGTAACGATTTGGATATGCTACCTGTTACACGGATATTTTAATATATATATTTCGTATTTTATTTGAAATGAAATCGTGTGCGATAAATTGTTTTATGAGTGTCTTGTGGGGATAAAAGTTAATAGTATCTGAAAAATTCCTCACAAGTTTGAGAAAACATCTAAGGTATAATATTTGATTTCTTAGATAAAATAGTACCAATACCAAGATATTTTATAATCTAAGAATGAGTTATAGGAATTGATAACTGATTATAAGATTAAATTGTGGTTCTCCTTCGGTCTCAACTCAGTTCAGTCTTATTCCTTTTTTTGGATGTCCCAACTAAGCTGTGTCATTTTATTTTAAAAAAAAACAACAAAACATCCAATTACTATTACTTTATTCAACTATTTACTTTATTCTCTCTATCTTTTCTACTTATTCTTCTCTCCTACTTTTTAACATAATTTCGTGCATAAAAATTATGTCTTAATTTAGTTGGGACGAAGGGAATATTAATTTCATGAATTGAATATAAGATACAATTTAATTATGGGATATAATTTTTGAAAACTAAACATAATTATTTTAAATACATACATAAAAGAAAAGTGGAAAAAGGAAAAAGAGGGGAGTGGGCCCGCGTCTACCTTCCATTGGATTGCTTCGCTACAACATCATCACGCTCTTCTATTACGCTTGCTCACATGACTCACATCTCACCAAAAATTAAATCATTTTTTCCAATTTTTGTGTATTCCGCATGTTCCTCAAAAAAATTGATCGGCACCATTGAAGATTCTGATACTTGTGATTAAAGGAAGTTCCGTAAAAAGAAAAAAATTAAAATCATTATGTTAACAACGCTTTTGCCATTTACTCTCTCCGTGTGCCGAGTCTCAATATTATTCTATCACTTACTTTACTCATTTACCGTTACGAGTCTCAACATTATTCTATCTCTTACTTTACCATTTCTCCACTTTAATTATTTATAATTATTTTTATGAAATGAGTACGCAAAAGTGACTAGGACTTCTAATGACGGACGAAGGGAGTATCAATTAATAATACTCCCTCCGCCCACGAGCGAATAAGAATCCACTTTTACTATTTTGGTCCGTCTACGAACATGAGTGTCAGTTCATTATTACTCCCCCTGTCCACTAATAGGAGTCCCGGTTCATAATTACCATAAATGGTAAAGAGACCCCACATTCCACTAACTCATTCTACTAACATATCATTTAAAAACTAATATATACAAGTGGAACCCTCATTCCACTAACTTTCTTCCACTCACTTTTCTTAATATTTTTTAAAACCCGTGCCGGATAGAAATGAGACTCCATTTGTGGACGGAGGGGTACTACAGATGGTAAGGAGACTTTACATTTCACTAACTCATTCCACTCACATATCATTAAAAACTGGCAGTATAAACAAATGGAGCTCATATTCTAATAAATTTTTTCCTAACTACTTTTCTTAATATTTTTTAAATTGTGTGCCAAAAATAAATGAGACTCTTATTCACTGATCGAAGGGGGATACTATGTAATTATATAATGTATCATTCAATTGGCATGACTAACTATCACATATAATCCATCTATAATTAAATTATGAAATTATTTTCTAACTGGAGAGAGTGATTATAATTATTTACAACATAATTATCTATCTGGAAAATTAAACGAAATATTAAGGAATAAAAGTAAAAAAAATATTGAAAAAAGTAATGAGATGAGTGATCGCCGTCAGCTCAACCTTGCTTGCAAAGAAATTGATTCTCCAGAGCAGAGATGGCAGTTGGAGCTTCACTTTCTCTCCCTAATTTTCTCTTCTCTCTCATTCTATTAAACACCCACACCTCACACCTACCTTTTCATATCTCTCTCTTCTCTCCACAACAACAATGGCGGGTATCGCGATCACAATCCTAGCTCTGACGGCAGCGGCAGGTTTTTGGGCGGCAGAGGCGGAATCGTCGAAGCAGATAATCGTGAAAACGGTCAAGGGGCAGAAGGTGTGCGATCAAGGGTGGGAGTGTAAAGGCCTTTCCAAATACTGCTGCAATCAAACCATCTCCGATTTCTTCCAGACCTATCAGTTCGAGGATCTCTTCGCCAAGAGGAATACCCCCGTCGCTCACGCCGTCGGATTTTGGGACTACAAGTCCTTCATCACCTCCGCCGCCCTCTACCAGCCGCACGGCTTCGGCACCACCGGCGGCTCTGAGACGCAGGCCAAGGAGGTCGCCGCTTTCCTCGGCCACGTCGGCGCCAAAACCTCATGTAAGCTGCATTTCCCCAATTCTCTTTTCAATTTATCAAATTGATGCTCACATCTCATCTGCCTAATCCGATTTCGATCGAAACATTGATTTTGTGCCTAGATCTACCAGCAATTAAATCAATTGTGTATAAATTGAATTTGCGCGGGATGAATGTTTGAACTTTGAAGCTATACATATTTAATTCTGGAAGTGTTGAATTCGAACTAGGCATAGCATCTGCAATAATCGATCTATCATCAAATAAACTTGTGACATTGATGTTATAAAGGTATTGATTGATACTAGAGAAATACAACAATGCAGGTGGTTATGGGGTAGCCACCGGAGGACCGGAGGCGTGGGGGCTGTGCTACAACAAGGAGATGAGTCCCGACAAAGACTACTGCGACGACTACTTCAAATACGACTACCCCTGCTCCCCGGGTGCCCAATACTATGGCCGTGGTGCCATACCTCTCTACTGGTAGAATATATACACTCTTCAACGCTTATATATATGTCATCAAACAGCCTTTGAATTCTGTGTGTTGTACCAGGAACTACAACTATGGGGCGGCTGGTGAAGCCCTCAAGCAAGACTTGCTCAACCATCCTGAATACATTGAGCAGAACGCCACTCTTGCCTTCCAAGCCGCTATCTGGAGGTGGATGACCCCTCCCAAGAAGGGCCTTCCCTCTGCTCATGATGCCTTTGTGGGGACGTGGAAGCCCACCAAGAACGACACTTTGGCCAAACGCATCCCTGGCTTTGGAACCACCATGAATGTTCTCTATGGGGATAGTGTCTGTGGGCAGGGTGATGTTGATCAGATGAACACCATCATCTCTCACTACCAGCACTATCTTGACCTAATGGGCATTGGCCGGGAGAAGGCCGGGCCTCACGAGCTGCTCACGTGCGCTGAGCAGGAACCCTTCACCGTCGCCTCAAAATCATCGTCTTCTTGAACAGTATACATTTGATGGAATAAGAGGGGGTGCATGAGGCCCCCTAGCTATGGTTGTGTGATTGTGCAGATTTTGTCAAAATTGAGCTGTTTTATACTATGTAGTTAGCAGCTATGAAATGAAGAATTGTAATGTACACCATGTGCTCTCTGGATTCTTTTCTCAAAGATGATTCATGTTAAGCCACATCACATCTCACCTTGATACAAAGTATACAACCAGTTTGATTATTGGATTAGGGAATGGCAATATGTGAGTTGGTGTTGTTCCTTTCTAGTGTCTATTTTAAAGATTTTAAATGGTGAATTCTTGGTATCTTTTTCCTATCCTCAAAAATGCGGAATAATAACATTGAAACACAAGGGAAACTTGCAATGTGGAACAGAAATGTATTACTTGCATATAGGCGACTGATAGTCAACAGTAGTCATAATGGTCTAAATTTGAAAACAATGATAACATGCAATTTCAAAGAAGCTAAAAAATTCAATGCACAGAGATCTTGAGAGGGCTTCTTCTTTTCCCGATTGCAGTCACACCACCATCTGCAAACGTACAAAAATTATAAATCAAAATCACAATTAATCATAGCAGTAATGCAAGACAATGATAAACTCAATATATAAACAAATTAACCAAAAAAAAAAGAAAGAAAGCAAGTGTTAATATAATGATGATACCGTTGGAGAAGATGGGGCGAGGAGAGAAGGCGAGGAGCTGGTCGTACTCGGCGGCGACGGAGGCGGGGAGGGCGTGGTAAATCTGGGACCACTTGTTAGAGTGAGGGTGGTGGAGATTGAGAGAGAGCATCTCCGCCCTGGAATAGGAGTAGGAAGAGGCTTTCTTGATGTTCTTGATTTTCCAATCCTTGCGAGGGCGAGTAGTTTTCTTGGAGAAGATGGAGGTGTCGATGAGGGCGGTGTCGTCGAGCACCTCGATGTTGAGGAATCGCATTCCTCCTTGAGTTGATTCAGGCTTCTTGGGGGAGATGAGCAATGCCGCCGCGATGGAGCTTCCCACGCCGGGGCCGGACTGACGGTTGTTGCTGCTCGCGAAACGGGACGATTTCGCAGTCGCCATCACACGCATATACACAATTCAAATGAAATGGAATGATCAATGATATGAATTGCAGCCGTCTCTCACATATTTATAGATTGAGTCACTCCACTTTCTTTTTTTACTTTTTTCATTTTCCTTTCACATTTTCTATTTCGCTTCCATTTTTCTTCTCTCTCCATCTAAATATATCCTTATTCAATCCCAACTTCATTTTTCAAATTTTTAAATGCTTGGTCGACATAACTTTTCTCAACTCATAAATGGTTTACCAGAAGTAAACCCGTCACCAAGTTTAGTTTCGTTGGATGTCTAGAACGGTAAAGGGTGAGAATATTTTTTGATGAAAATTGAAGAAACGCATTACCCAATCACATCGGAAGAGATTTGGTCTCCTATAAGTAGTTTTTACATCCAAGAGACTTGTAAGTAATAGAAACTCTCTACCAAAACACATGACATGTAAACCCGTATCAACAAACTATTCATTTGGATTGTTGGTGTAGTTCTCTTTGCCCTCGTGGTCTTTGACAACACATTTAAACAATATGCACAATGTTGCCTTCAACTATTCATACATAATTATAGTAGTATTAAACTCTGGGTACACTGCTTATATTCAATAATACATTTATATCAATTACTAATATTAAATCTAACTTGATCTTGCTTACCAATAACAAATGAGAAACACAACCCATAAAAAAATATAATCTCAAAGAGTAAACCATTTTATAGTCCAAAGACCTTGCAAGTATCCATTGCTTCATTTCATTCTAGCCTTGCTGCCTTGGTGTTCACGTTCCTTTAATATTGGTTGATATAATTCTATCTCAGAAGATTACAATAATTTATAACTTAACAATTGTTAGAAATATGGGAAAATTTCGAGCCATGAATGGTAATTTTTGATCAAGTGAGAGATTGTATGCTTTTGGTTATATTTAATACCCCTACTTCTAATGTTTTGCTTTGTAGCATGCTTTAAAATTCCGACAGTACGTGACATATTTTTTCCGTGCGTGATTTGGGATTTTCTTTTAGTTTTAAATATGTTAATTTGGACGCGTTTCTAACTAATACTTATATGTACTAATAATTTAAAAATTGTACTACTAAAACATAAGAAACTAATATGAAGAAATTAATTGAAAACTTGAGCCACCATAAGTGAAATAAGCAGAGAATTTCATTTTGACACTATCTGGAACATATAAGTGAGAAACAAAAGTTCTGCTCAAATATACCCATGAAGGATAAAATCGAAAAAACAAAAGAAATCCATCTTGGTCATAAATACATATATGATATATCAATCTTTCCAAGCATGACAAGGCGTCAATGAATTTTTTTTATAGTAGTAATATTTTTCCATTTCTATTTTTAAAACACGTTTCCACATTTTTTTAATTTCTATGGATGTGTAGTAGATGGAGGTGTGGGGAACTCATTATAACTACTTCTAATCATTAAAGCTTGAAATACATAAAAGAAGGTGCTTCACTTTGAAAGGAAGATTTGAATGAAGCAAACCGAATCAACCCCCTTAAAAGTAAAGAATTTAGCAAGATCATTTTAGTGTCAATGAAAAGAAATACTCACAAATAGACTCAAAAGTTAGAAGCTTCTGCGTGTCCAATCAAAGCTAAACTGCAATGCTTACAAACCTTGGCACAAAGACAAGACAGACGGGCACTACCACATTCACAATCAATCCAAACAATTTCAAAAGATAAAATGGAAATATGGGTGTTCCAAGTTTATAGCGTAATTCTTTTGCCTTGCAATCCCATAACCCAGTGATAAATCACTACCAACAAAAGAAATCGAATCACGATAGTAACCCAAATACGTCTCAAACCCAGAGGAAAAAACGCTGAGGCTGCACCTCATGTATGTCATAATCGAACCAAACAATGATGCAACTCTCAAGTCTCAGGAGCAGGGACAGTTGACTTCAGAAGAGGCTGCAGAGCCTTCACAACAATGCTCATATTCGGGCGGAACTCTGCTTCGTACTGAACACACAATGCTGCAACAGCTGCCAACTGGAGGACAAAAAATATCGCAGCATACATAGCTTACTTATTAGTTTCAGTTTACACACACACACACACACACACACACATAGAGAGAGAGAGAGAGAGAGAGAGAGAGAGACCTTGGCTACCCCTTTTGGTGGATAGTCCTTGAGCTTTGGGTCAACACATTGTTTTACTTTGTCCTCACTCAATCTTGGTGTGGCCTGAAAGAAAAATATGGATATTTCATGATTCATCCGGAAATGCAGACTACAGGGGGAATCCTAAAAACAAATACAAAAATCAGAAATTTACGAGAATACACATAGTAAAAGTCTCACCCAAGTAACAAGACTCTGCTGTCCACGAGGCATGGTATGATCAACAGGCTTCCTTCCAGTCAGAAGCTCAAGCAGAACAACCCCAAAGCTATAAACATCGCTTTTCTGTGTCAGCTGTCCGGTCATTGCATACCTGTAGTCAGAAAGAAAATTCAAGTGAATATCATCAGAGTTATTCAAAATCAATACACTGCCAACTAAGCAGAGAGAACAAGTTACTGAATCCTACTTTAGCAAAACAATGAAAATATCAATAATCAACCAAACCAATTTGTAGAGGTTATTTAGAGAGCCAACGTTAAAAATCAATACATGCAAAACATGTCCTTCCTCCTAGCCAATAAAACATGGAGGCCCTAATGCACAAAAATGCTTTTAAGCCCCCCACAGTTCTGAACCAATTTCAATACTCCAAACTGTCCCAAGTCATAAAAAATCATTCACCAAATTCAGCAAAATTGGCATCCCACACAATCTTAAAAATTGTGGCACAACCAGAGATTCAGATTCCATTATAAATATTTTCTTCTCTTGTGCAGTCTAGACAGTAAAACTTGTGTTTTAGTAAATTGACTCAGTATCATGAATTTATTTTGCTACCTATCAGGAACCAAGATCAATCAATATTAATCACATCTTCTACATAAACATTCATAAAGAAGGGGGATTGTCGAATGGAGAAAGATATGATCATTACTCTGGAGCATGATAACCAAAGGTTCCCAGAACTCGAGTTGAATGAAGCCGGGCAGCCATGTCAGGAGCTTGATTTGAAAGGTTAAAGTCAGCAACCTTTGCCTTGTAGTCTTCAAAAAGAAGTACATTGCTGGATCTGATATCTCTATGAATAACTGATGGCTGAACCTTCTCATGCAAATACTCCAAACCCCTGGCTGCATCAACAGCAATTCTAACCCGTTGCATCCAGTCAAGTGTAGGACCAGGTTGTGCCCCTTGCACTCCTTTCCTTCCTGTATCAAAAAGGATTTAGTTCCTATAGCTAGTAAGTGAAAGAATTAATCAAGAGCAAGTTATCACATACCATGGAGAATGTCGTGAAGAGATCCCATGGTGGCAAATTCATAAGCTAAGACACGGATATTCCCATCGACACAGTAGCCAAGCAATTCAACAAGATTATCATGCTTCAATCTTGATACCATCGAAACCTAAGCCGAAATCAATCATGTCCAGACTGATCAATATCCATAATGGAAATATAAAACTGCATATTTCAGGGAACCATAAAGCTCCGTGTCAAACTAACAAATGCAGTATACCTGAGTCAAGAACTCGACATTTGAATCAGGCTCAGAAGAGACATCAAGCTTCTTGACAGCAACCTCTTTCCCATCGGTCAATTGTGCGAAGTAAACTCTCCCATATGATCCTTCACCAATAAGTGACTTTGATCCAAAATTGTCTGTTTTCTCCTTCAGTTCCTCGAGGGAGAGAGAAGGTACCTCAATAGGAGGTACTGCCTTCTGAACTTCAGGTTTCACCGGAGCAGATACCTTTGAGCCTCTTTGATACCCTAGTAGTGTACACAAAAACAGATGAGGGGCAGATAGAAGATGATGAAACTATGCAATGAATCTCAATGAAGAATCATGGAGCCAAAGACAACTCTGATACATTTAGATTTTATTTAATTGTGGGCAGAAAGCAGATGTCATAAAGTCCAACAGCAGAGAAGGAATATTACATTGGGAGACAAAATTCACAGATTTATCTATCTGAATGTTTCCAACTTAAACTGTTGCTTTCACCCAATGGTAGAATTGTGATTCTGCCAGAGCTATTTTCTGCTGATCGCGTGAACAACATGGGCTCACATCATAAAAGACCGAGACCAACATACTAAAAATGAACTTACCAAAGGATGTGAGATCAACAACAACAAAGAAAAATTACCAGATTTACAAACTTCAGAGAATACTCTTAGAACTAGTTAATAGGTCTCCACTTTTATCGAGCTGAACTTTAAGACAAATGTGCTCATACACACTTAAGAAGTCTGATCTATTCTCCATAGTAACTGCTAGGACACTAAATAGTTTTGAAGGAAAGATGTGCGATATTTGCTGTAACCAAAGCATGCAGAGAAAAGTATTTACCAATTTAACAGAACTAGAAATCACAGCTAACTCTCTCTCTCTCAATTAAGTTGAGAAAGCATAAAGTAGAACATGCAAGTAGGTGGATTTTTATCCTTTTCTATAATAATGAAAAATATTCCATAATAATAGCATATAACCTTAATTCTGTAATAAAAAAACATACCATCACCATTATCCCTCGGGCTCTTGAGGTGCTCATTTTCGTCAGGTTGATAGGACTCCTCTACTTGACAGGTGCAGCACAACCACCTACGCATCCTTGTTCTCTTACTCAAATAAAGATTATCTTCAGCACTCTTATTCTCCAAGCGTACAAAGTGACCGGGAGGAGGTGCCTGCGCCTAACATCATCAGTCAACTTGAAAGTATAGCATATGGTGTGCAAATAGACACACAGTCCGACTACATTATGCATATCATATTATCAAAAAACTTCATCCATTGGACTACATATTGCTTCAATTAGAAATTAAGACCATCACCAACTTATTCAAAGTATTCCAACTTCCAAGCACACAAAAAACTTTGCAGATAGCAATCTTATACTAGTGTTTCTATGACAAAAGAGCTGCTATTTAGCAAAAGAAAGCTTCCATTAACTTATAGACATGTCCCAGAAATTCTTATTGGCAAAAGAAAGCTTCCATTAACTATCATATGGTGCATCAAAGTTTCATTTCACTCTCACATTAATTTAACAGGAATGCATTCTTGTATCTAGGAACTTGGCAAAACACAAGCACAAGCCACAGAGGTAGATAATTCTTCCCAATTCTATACATCGATACAAAAATCAAGATTTTGGTCACGTCACAGCACATTCTGTTTCCCCTAGAGGGAGGACACATGCCTCCAAACACAACATCTAACCAAGACAGTGATAATTATAGATATACGACAAAGGCGTTACATCCCAAGGCAAACAATCACCATCACAACACAGTGCCCTAAAATTCCCCAAAAAAACGACCACGCAAAAGTAGGTAGTTGAAAGGATGAGACAAATATTCCGATGCCAGGTGATTTAGGTAGAAGAAAAAAGGATAGGCAAAATGATGAGAGATTGAGAGACAGCGCAGTGGCAGAAAAGTTATTTATAAGAATCAGAAGTCGCCCACATCCCAAGACGTAGAAAATCAATCGGAGACAAAACCCAACCACACAGAGCCTTATTAAATTCATCAAGACTCCAATTACCAGACCACGCGGATTGTCCATCGCCGTTGCAACAGTATGACAGTTGAACGAGAAGCGATGAACCAAGAAAGAGAAGAAGGCGAAAATGAGACCTCAAAAACGGGGGAGAGGCGGAAGCAATGATACATATAAATGCGATTCAAAATCAGAAATTGAAGAAAATGAAAGGCATTAAAGAGAGAAAAAAACCAACCGAAATTCATGGGGCGCTTTTAAATTGTAATTGTACTAGTATTTCCTGACTGCCCCCTCACCTTTAATTCTCTGCGTTGTGCGCGACTCTGAATAAATTACTACTAATACCCAAGCTGAATTAGGTTTAAAATGGATTTAAAAAGAAAGAAATTGGGGGTGGGAAGACAGGTGAGCGGACAGCCAAGCAAAGCAATTGAACCAACGAATCAATCAAGTGTGTGTTTTTATGTGTGTGAGAGAAAGAGATATTCTGAGCTGAGAGAGGGCGGTGGCGTAGAGTGGATTGGAGAAAAAGGCACTTGATTTGTTGGTTTCGTTTCGCTACCAATCAAACACATCTTTTCCTCCTTCTAAACTCAATACTATCATATATTCTCAATCATTTTTTTATTTGGGGGAAAATACCTGGCAATTGTACTTTTTATAAAAAGAGGAAAATACAAAATCAAAGTTCAATGATTCAGCAAACCAGTTATGTATAAAATTATTTTGTTTTTTAATTGTTCTAAACTTCTAAGCCAAGTGAACGTTATTATTGTTCTTTTAAAAGGCGCCTATGTTATCCGAATTTACATTTTGCTACATATGTCTCAAAATATTTGACACCGTTTCTCTTAAAAGTACTACTACATGTTTTAAAAAATTAATAGAGAAAGAATAAAAGAAAAGAAAAAATAAAGTGTTTATAAAAAAATAAAGTAGAACAAGTAGTTTGGGATGGTTCAAAATGACATGCGGTAGAAGTACTTAGAACATAGACAGTATTTGATTTTTAGGCTATGAATTGGAAATAACAAAATTGAGTAATATTGGGGACAGTGAAAAAGTTTTCATCCATCGTGCTAATTTTACTCTTTATTTCATTTTGTTTCTATTAAATCCAATAACTCATCTTCTTCGAATATTTGAAGAGTAAAACTATAACAAAATGATACAGATAGCCATTCATAGTAAAACGGAATCTATTAAAAACAATTTAGATAATACTGAATGATTTCTTTTCTCTAATGTAGTAGGGAATGTTTGGTTGCTTCATTTATTTCCACCTTTGAAAGGTACAGCAGATCCTCAATTAAAACAGCCAATCAGAACCGAGAAAATATAACTCTTACTAATATAACTCTTACTAAACTGAGTCGTATTTTGGGACTCCCAACAAAGTCGAGTCATTTCCCCATTTGATTAAAAACAAATATTCAATCACTTCTATTTTATTTCATCATCTACTTTACTCTCTCTTTCTCTCCCCTGCTTTTTTTTCTCTTTTCTCTTTTATTTTACTTTCATTTAATCTATTTCAACACAATTTCTTAATCTTCGTGCCCAAAAGTTTTATACCAACTTAATTGGGACCGAGGTAGTAGTATAATAGCATTACTTACTATAGTAGAGAGTTTATTACTCCACTTTACACTTTACAGTATCTGGAAGCACACCAGAAACATACATCATCCCCTCAACTCCAAGGCCACGGCTCATCTCCGGTGGCCAGCTGCAGCTTCCAGGCATTGACTGATGAAACGCGATAGAAGAAACTAAAAGCAGCCACAGGAGAGGAAATGCCTTAGAGTTGGTTGGTAGTCTCTGACTTAGCAGGAGCCTGGAAGCCAAGCATCTTGTTGAGTGCTCCGATGTAGGCACGAGCACTAGAGACGACAATATCCATTGCTGCTCCCGTTCCACTGATGTCAACAAACGTCAAAGTGCAGTTTCTAGTTTTGCTTACTTGTTGCAGTCTGCATATACGACCCACCTGAAAGCTCGGCTGGCAGCAACCCCGTTAGATGCAGCAGCATCGTCTCTGCGAATTAAAACCCTCGTCGTTGCTGTAGCGTCTATACCTTCCGCAACTGCATTCATGGAGTACTCCACCAACACTACAGGAACCTGCCGTAGTCCCAAGCTGAACTATGTTAATGGAATATGACAATTAATATTATATATCTGCATATGAGTTAGATATGTGAAGCAACATTTTCAGACCTTAACAATGAGATCAACCGCCTTATATGCTGCATCAACTGGCCCGGTCCCAACTGAGCAAGCCATGTGCTCTTCACCATTCACGTTAGCGAGTTTAATGGTTGCAGTTGAAAGGCTAAGGGTGCCACATGTGACCTGTACACGAGGAAGATTCAGGCCAGCGCTAGATAAATAAGGCCAATCATTACCTTGATGTTGCAAGTAGTATACCTGTATGTCTATGAGTTTCCAAACAACCTGTGATTGGAAGATTTCATCTGAAACTAAAGCAATTAGGTCATTATCTGTGATACCCTGCGTACATCAAGAATTTCAAAAAACGTCAGACCATACGAATGTAACAAGAGATAAATTCATACATCACCTTTTTATTTCGTGCTACTGTTTTGAAGCGTGTGAAAAGACCATCAAGTTCCTTGCCATCAATATCATATCCAAGCTACAACCACATTCATCATAGATAAGTTGAAATATTATCGAGGACAAATCACTATAAACTTCCAAATCGGTTGCATTTTCGATTACCTCCAACATTTTTGCTTTCAGAGCATGGCGCCCACTGTTTAGAGAATGTTAAAGAAACACATAAAGTTCTTGCATGCACAGAATGATCTACAGTTTGGCCCATGAAGGCAAAGGTAATTGCATGATGTTTGGAAAATCTCAAACCAAAAAGTAGATTATATAGAAAAGAAGCAACTTTACGCATAATATTATTGGCAAAAAATGAATTAGAAAATGTTATGTAGTTGAAGATGGACAATGGTGTCATTAAGCCTCCTCTCCATGGAAGCATATAAATAATTCAATATCTAGAACTGACAAGATCATTATAGATTCTTTTATCTAAACAGAGTTCAACCAATCACAAATTTTGAACGTGCATGAACTGAAGGAAAAAGGAAAATGCATCAAAGACCATTAAAGTAGTGTTAACATGGTACGTCCAGTATACCTGAGTTTCCCAAGCACTATACCAGATTCATTTGAGCGAACAAGTCCAATTTCTTCTGGAGATATAATTTCGTATGTATTTTTATGTTTAAGCATTCCATCCTAAAAAAACAAAAGACCAATGTATGTGATATAAAAAGGACATGAGAGAGCACACTATTCCAGTTTCACAAAATGTGTACAACTAAACATTTAAAGCATCTGAAACGTGATTGCAAGAAAGCATAGTTATATCTGCACCAAGGAACACAAAAAAATATGTTAAAAAACAATAACAAGAAAATAGTATACTACTATACTGCTCTAGGTTAAAGCGTGGCCTCTTCTTCACCAGTAGTAATCTATCTGGAAATATAATGAACATATTGAAAATGAATACATTGTGATCTTTGTTCCTTATGCATAGAAAGCTTATCTAGGACGAAATAGCTATGTCCTTATAAAACTTTGATAAAGATTAAATGAGTTCAGAACTAACACAAATGGCCACATAATTCACATATCATAATCTCAGGTTACTACTCAAATGACTGATGAAAACTTTGATATAGACAATATGTTTAAAACTAGGATGGACAATTTACAGCTGCAAACTAGGACTGACAAGCACATAGTTCTCATACTGTTTATACTAACCATGGATGCAACTAGTTGGATCTTTTTATGCATGTGAGGGGGCATTCCTACATGTGTATAACAAAGTGAAAAACAAAGAGGAGTGTGTTATTACCCTGTATTCTTCCCCTGCCAATGAAAGAAAACCAAGTTCCCAGACATAGATTGTTTTCAAACACCAACCTGATGGATGCCACTTTGATGGGCAAATGCATTAGCTCCAACAATTGCTTTGTGTGGCTGGATGCGCAGCCCACTGTATTCCTCAACCTGTAATTCCAATATTAGAAGTGTAATAGAAAAGGGAAAAAATGTTTAATTTACTAAAAGGTAGTATGATTATACCATCTTACTAGCCATAGTAAGGTGTTGTGTGTTGATCCCTGTATAAAGACCATCTAATAATTGCTCTCCGCGTGATTTCAAGGCCATCACAACCTTCAGGGAAGTGAATATTTTGGTTAGTTTTCAGAAGACAATGATAAATGCATCCACAGGGGGCAGGGATCATGAGGCAAAAAGGCCTAAATGCTTCTCCATTCCTCTCTCAACTTTTATTTGTTCTTTCATCATTCAAAAACCAGTCAACTTAATGTCATCACTATCTGACAGAAGTTCCACAAATGCATCTCATTCAGTCTTCATAAGGAGAAAAACCTCACATATTCGATGTGCAAAAAAGCAGAGTAACACTCCCCATATTATGTCAGGCTTATTTGATTATTACATCCTGTGCTATGTAAGAGACTCACCAAAATGAAGAGTGAGAGAAGAAGCTCACCTCCTCTAACGAGGCATTCCCAGCTCTTTCACCAATGCCGTTAACGGTAACCTCTACTTGCCTTGCACCAGCGTGTGCCCCCTGTAGTCAGATATGCTCACAACAAACCCATGCATATTAATCACAGCAAGGAAATAAATGCATACCGCTAAGGTATTAGCAGTAGAAAGTCCAAGATCATTCTGACAGTGTGTTGAGATTATCACATTTTCAACTCCAGGAGTGTTGGATTTTATATCAGCAATCAGTTGACCAAATTCAGTGGGCAATGTATAGCCAACTGTATCAGGAATATTAATAGTTGTTGCTCCTGCTCTTATAGCTTCTCCTAAAATCATGTAAAGGAACTCTCTGTCTGATCTGTGAGAGAAGGTTAGAGAGGGAGAGAAGATGAGATTGATGCAAAATGTCGCGTTAATTCACAACCATAGACCAAATATTAGATTTCGGAACAATTTTTTTTCCACTCCATGAATAACGATGAAATTAGGGCGGGCAGGCATACCTTCCGGCGTCCTCGGGACTAAATTCGACGTCGTGACAGCCCAAGCTCCGGGCATAAGCCACCATAGACCTAGCCTTATCAACGACCTGCTGCGGCGTCATCTTCAGCTTGTACTTCATGTGTATTTCACTCGTGGCAATGAACGTGTGGATCCGCGGCTTCATCGCGACCCTGACGGCCTCCCACGCCCTCTCGATGTCCCTCTGGTTGCACCTCGCGAGGGCGCAGATGACGGGGACGTGATCGGCGCCGGCGCTCCCGATCTCGGCGGCGATCATCCTGACGGCGTCGAAGTCGGCGGCGGAGGAGGCAGGGAATCCGGCCTCGATTACGTCTACGGCGAGACGGGCGAGCTGGCGGGCCAGCTGGCGGGCGATGTGGAGCTTCTCATCGGCGGTCATGGTGGCGCCGGGGGACTGCTCGCCGTCGCGGAGGGTGGTGTCGAAGACGCGGACATACCTAGGGTCGGGGATGTGATTAGGGACGTAGCCAGGGCGCGGGAGGGAGCAGCGAACGGCGGTTCTGAGATTGGTGGAGCGGAGGAGGGTTGTGTTGTTGGAGAGGCGCGGTGAGATTGGGTGGCGGGAAATGCAAAGGGAAGACGCCATTGATGTGGAGAGTCAGATTCTAATTAAGGAAAGTTTGAAAGGGCGGGGTTTTATAGGGGTATTAATTAATCATAATTTGGATTATGACTAATCAATTCAATTATCGATACTTATAACTTGCACATTAGTTTACAGAGCAACACGGATTAACTGCTAAATTACGATGCACTCATTGGACTATATGAGACTTCTGTTTCATTTTGATATTAATGGATTATTGCTATAATTTTAAAACATTTATGTCAATGACTCAGATTAGATGTGGATTCAATAATTATCTCTTTCTATTTGTATTTTGACAAAACTTAGTGACCTCCCTTTTATTACCATTCTCGACAAAAAAGTTATTAAGTTTTCACATCAAAGTGTGTTAAAATTAATTATTTTGATACTTACGTACAAATTATTTCTCTTATAAATAAAATAAGTATTCTTTTGAATAAAACTCGATTATTCTACTATATTGTGTTACATGTAAATGGCATCTTTTGTAATTAAAAGTTATACAGTTATTTTTAATGATCAATGCCTGTTGGTTACTAGTACTTCTTAATTTTGATCGATTATTTCTAGATTAATAGAGATTAATTGGTTTGTAGTAGTAATAGTAGTTAATTAATGGGTGTTGATTGCTTCTCGATTAATGAGATTAATAAGCTACATGTGTTGTTTGCTTCTTTATTTTTGTCCAATTGTTTATTGATTCACGATAATAAATAAGCTTAAATCTATATTAATCTTTTTTATAATTTTATCAACCAAATAATATCATAAAATTCCAAACTAATTTAGTCCTATATGAAATTCATCTTGAATTATCCCTTATTATATTCTACTATTGTTTTATTTATTAAATCGAACGCAATTAAAATAGACCTGCTGTTCCTATTTTATCTAATTAGGATTGACAATTTTTAATGTGAAGATAATTTGATAAACGTACATGAAATTAATGCGTTAGAAAAATTCCTACATGCATGACAAAGTTTAGTATGACTGCGGAGTACTGAATAGAATTTTATTTTTTGAGAGAGGATTTAATAATAATAATAATAATTATTATTATTATTATTATTATTATTATTATTATTATTATTATAATAAATTTATTATTAACACACGCAATAAACACTAATACACATTTAGTCAAGTAGCAAACAGCAAACACTGATGACGTTTCCTTATAGAACATATCCTCTTTATTAAGAAACTTATCTTTTATGAAATTCTCTTGATATAAATGATCACGACTCTTCGATGCTGATGTTAATATGCATTGGAATTTAGAAGTTAGTACCTTGCCAAGAAAAAAAAAAGTTGTAAAAAAGAATAGATAAAAATCCATCAGATCAGTTTAACAACTCTTAATCATGTGTATGCATTAAAAGTTAGAATTTATAGAGTTCATAATCATCAAAAGGTTAGGTAAGACCACCCGCGTCCCTGTCTCTTATCTGTCTCTTCATCGTCTCATCTCTTCACTATTTATAGGCCCCACTGTACTTTTCAACTCATCTCTTAACTAAGAGACATCACCTGCATCCCTCCATCTCTTAACCATCTCATCCCTTAACTATTCATTCAATTTCATTTTTTATTTTTATTTCCAACAAATTCAATTAATAAAAACACACTTCATTAAATAAAATAAAATTACAATTTAAATACCTAAAAAAATAAAAAAGACATAATTTAAAAAACTAGAAATTACAAATTGCACACTTAAATTCAAATAAAAAAATGGAGGCAAAGAAGCAGAAGAAGGAGTTATCTAGTGACGATCATCTAACGGTTGCCAAATTTTGCCCAAATGTGCTCCATTAGATCCTCTTGGAGTTGGGCGTGGGCGGTACAATCACGTGTCCTTGCCCGAATGGACAACCGCTCTTGCAAAGACGGATGCACTCCCCTTCGAGGCGGACTACTTGCGGTTGAGCTTCCCGGGGTTTCAGGGTCGAACCAATTTCCCGCCTCAGGTCCTTCGTCGGCGACAATCATGTTGTGCAAGATTATACACGTACACATGATGTCGACCATATTCTCCATAAACCACTGTCGAGCCGGGGCTTTGATAATGTTGAATCGAGCTTGGAGAACCCCGAACGCTCTCTCCACATCCTTGCGAGCAGCCTCTTTCTTCTGCGCAAAAAGAGACTGCTTTTCGTTCGCAGGCCTGTTGAACGTCTTCACGAAGGTTGGCCACTTCGGATAGATGCCGTCGGCAAGATAATACCCCATTTTATACTGGCGATTGTTAGCGATGAAGTTGATGGCCGACGCTTTTCAATTCAGAACTTCGCTGAAGAGGTCGGAATTGTTTAGCATGTTGACGTCGTTGTTCGAGTCGGGGACCCCGAAATACGCATGCAAAATTCATAGCCGGTAGTCGGCGACGGCCTCGAGTATAACGGTGGGGTGGGTGCCTTTGTGGCCGCTCGTGTATGACCCCCTCAACGCCACAGGGCAATTCTTCCATTGCCAATGCATGCAATCGACACTCCCGAGCATCCCGGGGAATCCGTGCACTTGTTCGTGAAGTTGGAGCAGAAACTGACAATTTGCGGTGGTTGGCTTCTTCAGAAATTCGTCGGTGAAGGCTGCCCGGACGCCTTTGCAGCCAGTTCAACAAACAAAGTCTTCCAGTGGATTCTCCGACGTGCAGGTATTCGTCGAACGAATCCGCCATTTGTCCAGTAGCAAGCTGGCAGATCGCTGCAGTACATTTTTGGAGCGTCGTGTGGCTAAGACGGCCAACAGCGTCGAACCCTTCTCTGAAGTACTCTTCCCGCCCCGCCAATGTATTTGCGATATGCAAAAATAGCGCGCGTGACATACGGAAACGGCGACGGAAGTAGATATCTCCCCATACCGGGTTCGGACTGAAGTAATCACGTTCCAACTTTGCGGCGGCTTCCTCCCGGTTACGATGGATGTAAGTTCGGGGTCGCCTTTGAGGAGGCGCGATGGCTTCCTCCTCCCTACGTCGATCTTCTTCTAGCGATTCTTCCATTATTCGACGCATTTGCTCAAATGGATCCATAATGGATTAAATTTGGGAGAAGAAAAAAATAAAGGAATGATTTTTTAGAAGTGATTAGAGAGGAAAGAAATAGAGATGAGAGAATAATAGATGTGTGTAAAATGGAGAATGAGAAGAATATTTACAGAATAAAATAAAATAAAATTTTTTAAAATATGACCGTTGAACGGTCATATTACCGTTTTTTTTAAGTTTTTTTTTTCGAAAAATTGATTTTTTTTAAAAAAAAATGAATTATGACGTCATAATTCCGACGCCCACCCACGGGTCGGCGAGTGGGCGTCACGCCATCCGCCAGCGCGCGCCACGTGGCGCCGCGCGCATGTCTCGCCAGCTCGAGGCCGGCCTCGCCGGGACGCGTCACGCATCGAGACAGCTCGTCTCGTCGGGACGAGACGGATCCCGCATCGCTGTCTCGATGCCGTCTCATCTCGTCGAGACGAGATCGAGACAACATCCCGCAGCGATGCGGATGCCCTAAGAAGAGACCTAAAGTAAACCATTTGTTCACATACAATACAAGTAAAAAAAAAAGAGAGTACTCTTGAACATAATAATCCATGTGTTCGATGCACACCATTAGTTAGTACAATGTTGAGATGGTAAACAACATGTTGGCACTGAAAGGGAAGAACAATGTTACACTCACTCAACCCACAATCCACCCTATTATATCAATGCAATGTGAGATCCAAATATGCTCAATAGTAATAACTAGTGAGAGGGGATGAAGCCTCCATAAGTAGCTCGAGCGAGCATTTCTTCTCCATCTTGAGCTCCGAGGCACACAACCTTAAGCACATCACTAGAATCCTCCATGTCAAAATCGAAGAGCAGGATTGCTCCAACCTCCAAGTTGTTAGCATTGAGGAATTTCTTCCATCCAGCGCTAAAAGCACAAATCCCAGCATTCCGATGTGTTATGCTGATCGCCCACTTCCTTCCCTTCCAATCCTTTAGAAGTATCTTCCCCTTATTTCCCATCTTCATAGCATCCGAAAACTCTTTTGGAATCTCCTGTTACAAATCGTCAAACTTCAATAATACATTTTCATAAAAAATGGAGTACAAAATACTGTATAGTAAAAGTTTAGTGTGATCACCGGTCTTTGATCTAAGATATGGTACTCCTTCACTCTCTTAATGAATCTCAACTGCCTTACTTGCTGCTCTACACTTTGTAGCTCTGTTTCTTTAATCATAAAAGTTGTAAAATTCCCATTAAAACCAAAAGACAAAGTATTTAAAGGGTTCAACAAGGGGAGGATCTCTGTTGCTAAAAACACAACATGACATGCTTTGCTCAAAACACAACATTTTATAAACTAAACGCACAACTTAGCCTAAATATTTCCATTCTCTTATTTCTTCTGAAAAATTCCATAGACATTTTATATTGTTTAAATTATCTAAAATCGGTAAAAAAAAATACAATAGTAAAAATAGGAAGTCGGTTATAATAAGTTAAATTATTTATATATGGAGTGTAAATTATGGTAACTATTCCTAATGATAAAGAGCTTACCGAGTTCAAGGCAGGAATCATGGCCGTAAATGGCGACGTGGAGAATGGAATTTCCAACGATGTGGAAGTTAAGTAGCTTCATTTCGAGGATGTGGTTGTCCTCGACGAACTTGGACCAACCATCGACCATGTAGAAATCGCTGTCGATTTTCCTGATTTTGACGGCCCAAGATGCTGCCGCTGGTTGGGTTATGAGGCGCAGCGACACTTGACATCGACGATGCAATCCGTGATCCTCTACGAACGTAGTTGGGACAGCCTGCATGTTTCAAAACCGTAAGACATAGACATTCATGAACGTTAGTATAAACTATAAGAATTGTTACCAGTTTTGTGGCAAAATCTCCGAAGCAGAACATGAAGAAGGAATTTGGTTTGGCCATTTCTCTTCTTCCTCTCTCTCTTTAGCCGGAACTAACAACTATTCTCTCGGATTAATGCAGAGGGAAATGAAATAAAGAGGGGGTTGTGCTGTGTCTGTGCAGTAGTAAATGTGTAAGATCAGGAATTGTTCCTCTTTAGTGTTTAGTTTTTGTTTCATCTTTTTTTCCTCAATTAGCTTTTGTTTCATGCATGCCTATATTTGAGGGGGCATTCAATTTTATTACCAGTTTTACAAAGGAGAGATCGCTGTGGTTCTGCAGATTTGATGCAAGGACACAAACTTTATCTACAATTACAGGTGCTTTTTAGCATACTCAATTCAATACAATGTCACCAATTGATAATTTGATAAGCAAGGGAAAAAGACAAAGGCAGAGACGGATATGGAAGAAATGAGGACATCCTTGCTTCATTCCATTAACAATCCAAAAAATTATATTTAACCTTAAAAATTTACATCCTGCATTGCAATGTTAACAACCAATTTAAGTAGTACTATGTTCTCCGTTTTCTGATTTTAAAGGCTAGAGAAGTGAAAACATTATATCCTGCATTGCTAATAGACTTTACCCAGTCAAATGATTCGAGCACACAAATAATTTAAACAAATTTCTAGGTTTTACATTGGTCAAGTTCCATCAAGTTTCACAAAAATCCAGATTTACCTTCAGACAATAATAAGTTCGCCACATTCTTGTGCATTCCTCATCCAAATCAAATGCAAACAATTGTTTCATTGAGACATAATCATACCGGAGAAACCAACAACCAAAGCATAACTATGGAATTAAAAATGAATGTCAAATTTATTGATGGTAAGCAACCACCTTTCAAGTACTGTACTATCAAAATGGTGCATAAGAACATCACAAAAAAATTGGCCACCTGAGAGAGGTAAACCTAAATACTGATATTATACAAGATCAATAAGCAACAACTATATTACTATGGGGCACGTACAGTAGCTCATTGCGACCTAAAAATATATCATATAGAAAACAGAACCCCAAAAAGAATTAATACACATGTTACACACAGCCAACATAAAAAGTTACAAGTGAACATAAACTTGTTGGTTGCAATATCTGATTGTCAATTGACGTTTATGGGTGGGGACTCATTTTCTCCATAAAATAAACCAGCAATATCACCTCAGTTTACCATGGTTCTATGTAGTGGTTCTAAGCTCATCGGTAGCCACCATATGGTTGTTGGCTGTAGTTTCCAGCTCCCATCATCGGAATGTAGCTCCCAGGTACAGTACTTCTAGGAGGATGTCCCATAGGTTGTTGTGTGTTCATCCCCGGGCCCATACCTATGTTCATTCCCATACCCATAGCTCCCGGCATGTTCATACCTACACCCGGTCCCATCCCCATCCCTCTCCCAATCGGTTGGCTTCTCCCATAGCCACCCATGCCCATCCCTATGCCCCCACCAGGTCCACCTGCCATGTTAAAATTCCCAACAGAACCCATCATTGGGTTAGGCTGAGGCCTTAGAGAACCAGCACCAGCACGTCCAATCCCAGATCCGGAGCCCATTGCTTTGCCCATGGTAACTGTAGATGCTACAGTAGTTGCTGGTTGTTTTTCCATCCTTTTCTCCTTGCGATTTAGGGCATCAAAATCAACTCCTATATCAGCCAGTGGATTTGTTTTTGCTGCATAAATTTCAATAATGATTTAGGCTCAGTGATGAAATGTGCTCGGTCAGAAAATGAAAATGCCAAACTTACATCCAGAAATATTTAGATTGACCAGTCCGCGGCTCAAAGTGTCAGCCCAAACAGTGGACTTAGTCTCAAACTTGTCTGCGGATGGTTTAGGAGCTCCAGCAGAAGAACCTGTTGAAGCTTGAGTAACTGACACTGGAGCCACAAGACTGCTTGATTGTACTTGTGGAGCTTGAGAACCACTTTGTGAAAGGAAATTTTGATTTGTAGCAACTCCTGTGGAAGTAGGAGGAACCATGTACCCACCAGATGGGGCCGCAGCCATTGATTGGTTTTGGTAAGCTCCATAAAAGTTCGAGTTTGGCTGATTTGGCTGCATAGAACCACCTTGAGAATGAAAACCTGAATGTGGTGCCTGAGCAGCTTGACCAGAAAGGGTTAAGGCCATGGTTTGAGAAGGAAAGCTTGCTTGTGGAGTAGACTGTGTTGGTTGAGGATAATTCACTTGTAATGAAGGCTGACCATGTTGAGGAGGAAAACCAGTAGGTTGGCCAGGTTGTGCTTGAAAACCATTTTGGGGTGCATACTGACCAGTTAGAGATGGCTGCATTGTGGGTTGATTGGTTTGAGGTGGAAATCCGCTGTGAGGCACAGATTGGTTTGGTGCGGCTTGGTAACCAGTTTGTGTATTAACAAAAGATTGGGGGGCCGAGGGCGGTAGAATGTCTGCTAATATATCAATATTTTGGCTGGTAGTTGATGACTCCTGTTGTGGAAATGATGTGCCTGAAGTGGGTGGCATTCCAAAAGGACCCGACGGCATGTCTGTTGCATTATACAATGCACCCCCAACTTCAGTTGCTGGTTTCTGAGGAGCTGAATCAGGCACATTGAGGCTCTGATTGGAATTTGCAGAGAAGGAATTAGAGGATGTACTGATCTGATGGTCAGTTGGTACACCAGTAGATCTAATAGCTCTGAAAGGACCATCACCAAATGGATCATCGAAAGGCTGAAACAAATTCAGGAATAAATGGGGTCAAATTTCCATAATGTTCACACCAAAACCACATGTCCAGTTCACAGTAACAAGCAAAAGGAATTTTTTTTCCTGGCCCCATTTTCATCATTCTGATTTGGCATGTGATATTCTCACAATTAACCACTTCACTAGATGTATACACTACAAAATTGTTTGTACACAAAACATGTCATCAGTCAGAAAGCAATATCAGTAAATTACCTGATTGTTAGTCAATGGTGGTGGCGGCCCACCAGCAAATGTGGGTCCAGAGGTAAAGCCTGCACTTGGTTTAGCTTCAGATTCAACATCAGGCTGCCCAACAGGCACGAGAGCCAGCAAATCCATTTCCACAGCAGATGAGGCAGGAGTTATGCCATTTGAGATAGCAGGGGCAGCTATATTTATGAAAACAGAAAATAGTATGAGCCCAACATCTGGAACTTGCCAATAGCATGTAAATAAATGGAAAAAAATCACGAGTCCAGAATAAGTAGTACAAAGAAATCATATGACGTCAGATCACGGAGAAATAGCATCTAATATTTCAATTTTATATTTTTTGCGGCCAAAAAACAAACAAAATCAATTATTCATCAAAAGTTACATTTAATAGATTTTATGCAATAATAGCAATAAAAACGAAACTGAAATTTCAACTACAGTCATTAATTTTAAATGCCTCCATCGTGACCAACATAGAGTGACTAAAATAAAATTCCAAATGAAATTATGACTGAGAAAGCAACCTATATGAGTTAAAATAATAATATCATTTAGATACACCCTAACTATTGCAAGCTCAATCAAAACATTGTCTTTTAACCAATAATGAATTATAATCTCAACAACTACAAGAGTCTATGGCATGACAGACATCTGGAAGCACCATCAATCCAAACAATCAACATAGTCCAGGAACTAAAAAGAACATTAAGAAATAAAGTGAAGTACAGCTCTAAGAAATAAAGTGAAGTACAGCTCCAAGCATTACTAGATCTTTACCTGAAAATGAACCTCTAGGATCAAATTCATCAAATCCATCAACTTCCCTGTTGCTATGCTGAGCTGTAGTCTGAATTAAATTAGGAGGGGATGCTAAAGCAGGAGGTGAGGCAGGAATAGGGTGTGGAGCAGCTGCAGTTGTATGGCTTGGGCTAGCATCTTTGGAGGAGGAAGCTTTTGGGGCATATGCTTGTGAAGATTCTCCATCCCTACTACTGATATGATGATATGGGTTCAGAACTAATGCACTACTGAAAACACTGGAAGGCAAATATATATGAAATCATACCTTTCATTGTATGAAGGACTGTGGTTTCCAGTAATGGCATCCTCATAACTAGGAGGTGCACCAGCACTTTGCCCAGAATATCTACTTTCAAGCTTCTTACCGGTAGTACTGATTTAAAAATCAAACAAGTTAGACATCTTCAGTTAATAATCATTTCATAAGAACACTACATCAAAATAGATCAATTGAACATACCTTCCATCTTGAGCTTGCTCGTCAACTTTTGTACCACTTCCTCTGAAAAGGAAAAGGATAAAATTTATATTTCTATATAGAGGAACTGAGGAATACTTGGTGGGGCCACAAAATTGACAAGGTAGTTTTTCTAGCTACCACACTATTTTAGTGGGCAGAAAACCATTCAAAGGAGCATTATCAACAAAGATTCTGGAGATGAACCTGCTACACATTGTAGCTATTATTATTATCATTATAGAGAATCAATAATGGCTGCCCATTTTCCCTCTGTGGTGACATGAACCCTCAACCTACTGATTAGAAACGTCTTACTAACTATGTTGTCAGCCATATTTAGTACTCCCTCCGTTCTATGTTAATATAGGCGTTTCATAATCTGCACTCATTTTGGAAAAATAATACTTCCTCCATTCCATAGTAGTAGAGTCATTTCATTTTCTGTACTCGTTTTGAAAAAATGATACTCCCTCCGTCCCCAAACAGTATGGACTATTTCCTTTTTCGACCGTCCCTAAAGAGTATGAGCTTTCTAATTTTGAAAAATTCAAACAACATACTACCCCTACACATCATTTTATTTACAACTTATACCATTACCATTAACACTTTTACCATTATAATCATGTGGACCCCACTCTCCACTAACATTATTTCCACTACCCTTTCTCTCTCTTACTTTTCCCCTTATTTATTAAATCCCGTGTCGAACCCAAAGTTCATACTCTTTGGGGACGGAGGGAGTAATAAATAGTTTCAGTGGAGAGAGAGTAAAGTAAGAAAGAGAACAATGTAGAGAAGAGTCTTATCTACCGTATTCTCTTTCTTACTTTACTCTTTCTCCACGTTAACTATTTATAATTATTTTTCTAAAACGAGTGCAGATAATGAAACGCCTCTATTAACATGGAACTGGGGGAGTATTTAAGTGTTTGCATAAGGTGCTTTGACAAGTACTCAAATCTTAATTTCAGCAGCAAGGTTTCGTTTCTCTTCTACTAGATGTCAAGTCCTATTTTCAAAGAAAATATCAAGCAATAATTATAGGTAAAAGATGTCGGTGCAGCCAAAAATCCATGGAGCCCGAATAGCCACTAAATTTAGAGGGTTAGATTTGGAAATTTCTAACCCGGTAAAATTACAACAGATCAGCCCGTAACCTAAGTAGGGCATGACCTGGAACCTGGCTCAGCAGGTTAGATATAGGTGTAATGTTCTTCTCCGTGAAACTGATTGGAGACTTGAATGATGATAGTTAAAATATAAATAACTATTCAAAAAAGTTAACTTTCTATTTTATATTTAATACACATAGAGTTAGATTTTTAATTTTTATTGATATAATATAATACTAATAGATAATTGAATTGAAAATTCAAATTCAGTATAAGAAATCGTCTTAATTCCAAAACAAACTTCAAAATTTATCAAAACGTGTTTATGTTCCATTTTAATTTTACAAATCTTGAACTAAATTTTCAATGTCAAGATCCATCATGACCTACTATATATGTTAAATGATTCAACAACTCAAGATTTATCAAACGTCAGTCATATTATATGTCATCTTCTTTTTTCACAAGTACTAGTATTTAATAGTTTTTGAGTTAAAGTATATATTCCGAAAATTCTAATGAAATGTTTTACATTCTATAAATATGAGTAATTTTCATCATTATACATTAGAAAGATCACATGTTAACATGTTAACACTCCATTAGCCCGATGGGCTGGGCTAGCCTGCAACCCAAGTAGGGTTGACCCGATTGAAATCTTATATAGGTTTGTTTCTATATTGCACACACCAGTATTGGCAAGGCAAGACATATGCTACTTTGTTGAGGAATATTTTACATGTTTTCACCAACTCGTCCAACATAATTAGGTTCCTCAATCTTCACAACAAATATTGAAGTTTGCAGACTAGTAGGTCGTTGTATTTTTAACCATTGCATTTCTACAATCCAAATGGCCAACTATATAAGCTTAAACGAAAAGGTTTCACGTTGAGGAATATTTTAACACACTTCCCATAATGAAATCAACTTTAAAAGCACTTATAATAAGCCTGAGTTAAAAAGATTAAGCTGGAGAAACATTTATGAATAAATTGTTTTCTTCAGACTCAGCAAAACATTTTAGAAGTCAAACACACATTTTAGGCCAATCGATACTAAAATTTTGGCTCAGTTATACTCCCTTCGGGGTTTAATGTGAAATTGGTAAAGTAGGAGAGAGACAGTAAGAAAGAATGATTGAAGTATTATTAGTAGAGAATGAGAGCACCTCATTAGAAAGAAAAACTTACTAAAAACAGAAGTACACTAATTTTGATGGATGGTCCAAAATGGCAAAACTGTACAGTTTTTGGCGGACGGTACGTGGGAGTATTATTCAACATTGTTCATAGCCTAATATTTGATTGACATTTTAGTTCCCTTAACAACTACTTAAAACAGATCTCAACACAAACAAATACTCTCTGTTTCCTAAAAGTAGCTTTCCTTTTTAGTTTGTTTCCTAAAAATAGAAACTCTCCATTTTACGAAATGGACCCCACAATCCACTAACCCTAATTTCACTACTTTTTCTCTTCCTCTCTCATACTTTACCAATTTTTTCTCTTCATCCCTTTTACTTTACCATTTTTGCATTAAAACTTGTGCCGGTTCCAGAGTTCTTATTTTTAGGAAAAGGAGGGAGTATGTTTTTATTACTTTCGGGGCTAAATTTATCACAATTGGTAAAATCACTCTTTTCGTAGCACGGAAAAGGTCCAATCTGGCCACCAAGGAAATTAGGTCCAAGAAATTTACTGATTATGAGAAAAAAGAGACTCGACAAACCTGGATGAATATTGGACATCAACTTCATTTGCAGGATTTCTATCTTGATCAGCACTTCTACTTCTTGACCCATAATTATAATCATCATAGCTTTGACTTCTTTCTTGGTAGTCATCATCCTTGTACCCATCTCGGCCAAATCGCTGCTCATTATCTCTACCATATCTGTCACCATCACGGCCATATGATTCTCCATACCGACCATATCTATCCTCATCTCTAGAACCCCATTCTCTATCTCTCCCATAGCCATTCCTATCATCATCTCGGTTTCCATATCGATCATCATCATATTTGTCTCCATACCCTCCAGAGCCAGGATGGTACATACCACCGGTAGGAGTACTACGGAATCTGTTGATATATAATGTTTATAAAAGCAAGTACACAGCTTTACCAAAGATAAACCATATAATATATTTTGGTTTATGATAAGTTGCAGCATGATTAGAAAAATAATTATGTAATACAAACACACAGACAAGTAAAAGTTGCATAAGAACCTAAACAATATGCAAAGAGAAGGCAGATGAACAAAGAAAATATGGAAAGAAACAAAAATAAAATTCTAAGAGATAAATTAACTTTATGTATACCATGAATTTGTTTTTTCTCTATTGTGCAGGAAAAAAAAACACATAATTGCACCCTAAGGAGCCCATAGAACAGGGTTGGCACAGCTCCCTGAAAGGCCTTGGTCACATGACTGAAACTTGAATACGAGACTATGAGTCAATTTAATACAAAGATTATGCTTGAAAAAATTTCATTTACAAACGCTACCCGAAGTAGATTCATCCCTTAAAACATTAATAAAAGCATAGCTATGGAATTTCAAAATCTATGCCTCAAAATGGGAGATGTTAAGCCAGATGAAGCATATTCAAGGAACACTTATGCATACATACATTTAGTAACAAACGAATCTTTGCAAATAGCCAAATACAGCCTTCAAATAGCAAAATAACTACCGAAAATAATAAGTCATAGTACAGAACCTAATATATATATCATTAAGAATAAGTCGAAGAAGCAATAGGAGAGTATGTACTATGTTGTGTTACTTACTTGTCCCTGTTAGCAGCAGCCTTCTCACGAACCTCTTGTATCCTTTCCTTATCATTTACAAGAGCTACTATGCTCTGAGATTTCTTTCTAACATTGTTACCCTGGTCTTTTCCACTGGAATCAATGTATTGGAAATCGGACAATGTCTGTGAAGAGGAAAAGATAGAAACACCACCCATCAACTTACAGCCAAGGTGAAGCTCTATAAGGAAATAGTTTAAATAATAAAGAAACTAACTGATATTTGGTATGCATGTTCTTTGATATCATCTATGACACGCTCAGACCCATGGGCTATTAGGTATTCCAAGACAATCAATGCCTGTAGAGAAATCAGCAAAAAAATATGATTTGGTTGTTAAAAATGGTGGCAAAAAAGTAACATCATTAAAATATTCCAAAACAGGGGTATCAGAAGATGAATCAGAGTTATCTCCCTATATATGGAGTTGATGCTTTGGAGCTCATGAATGAACAAAATAAGAAGCTAAAACATTAAAATGGTTACCAAAAAGGAAATCTCAAATTAAAGAAAGACAAACCTTGTAGACATGCCGCCAATTTTTTCCAGTATCATTTATACGCTTCCATATTACTGATATGATCATCTGATACTCGTGACTGTTAAAAAGCAAGGCTCAATACCATCTACATGAAAAGTAACCCAAGTGAAGTATATTGAGACTTGAGTCAGCCTATACTTACTAGTTTCTAGTCGCCTGAGCAATATCAGCAAGAAGGGATCCATGAGGACCCCAGGGCTCATTGCTAGTTGCGTCGAGAACCTGAAGGGGGGGGGGGGGACAAAAAAAACAAGCACCACTTAGTTAAAACCACTAACAAGAAAAAGCTACACAGCGGCTCATTATTACAATCATATTTTAAAAATCACAATCTGGCCAAAATCAATAGAAAGAAGAAGAAAAAAAGATGTGAAGTACAAAGAGAAAAGTCATTCAAAAATAAATTACCTTCTGTTCTATTGAAGGGACCTTCAGAACTTTCTTGTTGACCCCTCTCTTACTGCAAGATGACGAACAAAACATTCCTAAGAAAATGTTTGCCAGACCAAAACTAAGATATGATCTAACTAAATCACCGCAATATCTAAGATTCTGAATGGTATATCTAAATAAGTTGTGCTTGTGCAAGCTTGATAGCTCAACAATTCTATATTCAGAGTAGCCTCCTAACACCTTCTTCTATAATCTAGACACTGGACTACTGGAGAAATTTGAGTGAAGATAAACTGGTAAAATAATAGTGGTAAGACGAACCATGAAATAAAGTGTAAACTGCGAAGACAGCATATTCAGTAAATAAAGTTAAAAGAGAAACTGACATGTCACGGACAGTTTGATCAAAAACTTTCTTCATTCCACCCTTGCCTGAGAGATGCCGAATTAGCTAACTCGATCAACTTGCCTGCACAGCAAAAAGAAAATAGTATATTTCAATAAAGCACAAGAAAACATTTTCTCTTCAGTGAATCACAAATGCAAGGTTCAAAATGATACAGATCAATTTCAAAAAAAAAAAAAAATCGTCATTCACTGGAATCAATTAGAGCACATAAAAGTGAAGTCCAACAAGCAACAATCTTTCTAAAAAAACCTACCACCAAAACGGGATACCAATCGACGGAAGAAAAATAACAAGGAACAGTCATAATCCAATAACAATGCAAGTAAAACAACAACAAAAATCCCCTAATAAGCAAACGATTCCCTCTACATATAATAAAACTTTAATAGAGATCCAAAACATCAGCTACAATCAAACAGATAAGTAATAAGCTGGATTCAATGGATACAGATTACAGAAATGAGATCTGGAGCCGCATAGAGTGAATTGAAGTAGTAAATACGATAAAAAAAACACGCCTGAGAAATTCACAGCCTCCTTCAACGTATGCTAGATCTGAAGATACGGCGTTGATGAATTGCTGACGAGATCGAGTGGGGGGGATTGCAAGATGAAATGAATAAGGAAAAACAGAAGCTTCCTGTAGAAAATTCGTCAAATTGAGTGGTTGGAATTTTGAAATTCTACAAGTAAAACTTAAAATCACTGTGGCAGCAAAATTATCAAATAATTTACAGCTACATCAAGCTGTAGCCAGCGCAATTTACACGTTCAGAAACTATTTTTAAAATATTTAAATGTTGAATTGCTGATACATACAAAAACAATATAATGAAAAATTTTGGTGACTATGTATAAATAATGTTTGTTTTCCAAAATCTTAATTTCTTTCTTCTAGAATAAGAATTTTATGCATGATGAGTGTAATAGTGATACGTAGAATCAAATCGATTAAGATACACAAACATTTTAACGCACAAATAATCACAAATATAAACAAGATAAATAGAGGAATGCGATTTCACTATATTTTCGAATACAATTTACGTTGCATCATTGTGGTCATGTATTTCTTCAAAATACGACATTTTGTATATAAAAAGGATAATGACTTATTTATTTATGTATGCTATATTTTGTTATTGTCATTCAAATTAATTTTTTGTAAATTGAAAACTCCCGCTTTAATAATAAATAAATATAGAAGTATAGATATATAGAATAGTACTAGTATTAAGTTGAAGCCAACTTGTATCTATTTTAAATGGCCTTTAAACTGTATAAATATAATTGTATTTATTTGTTACTTATTTAAATGCTATTAGCCATATTAGTTTTGGTAGAACGTGCAATAGTGACATTAATGATGCTATATCGTATGATGCAAAGGGGATCATAATGCTCATAATAATGCTGTCAACTTTTCAATAAAAAAAGCTTCCCTTTTTAATCAACTAAAGTTCAATGTGCCATTCCATTGATAACAATAAATAAAATAAATGGAATCCTTTGTTGCTTGATAAAATTCTAAATTCATTTGTACACTTTTGTTTCTTTACAAATTCATTGGTACCATACCAAAGCAATAAAAGATTCCATTTAGAGTGGCATATAGAACTTTATGAAAATTATGCTATTGTAAATTTGGACTCTACTTTCTTACGAAAGGTATATCCCTCTTAAAAAATAGTATCTTTATCAATAACGAGCTTTTTTATACTCCATTTTTAAATTTTAGAGTAGCATGTGGGGTTAATCCCAAGTTCATTCTGTTTACTGGTCGTTTGGACATTCTGAAATAACGAATATTGTGTTTATAAGCATTACGTTGAGGTTCTAATTAAGTATGTTTATACTTTACTTTCAGACAATATATACATCTATTTATTTGTTTTCTTGAAATTTAATTCAATTCATTTGGATGATTTGAGTCACTGTTGCAATTTGGCTATCTGCCTTTCATCAAGTCGATCATATTATATCATTAATGAAAACCCATTATTGGATGTGATTATTTCATTTAATATGAATGCCAAACTGTTGAAGTGAAATGCATTTGATCATCTTTTCACATGAGAAAAATAACATACTAGACAAATTTTATCTGTTAAAAGAGGTCAATCTATAAAATACTACACTAATTTGTGAGTTTGAAATTTCATGACTTATAGCTAATACTGACAAATATAGCTAAACTATAATTCCTAATTAAAAGTAGTTGCCATGTCTCTACCAACAATGTTAAATATATTGATTAGTAAACAAAATGTCCTCTTCATGTCTCTACCCAATTAATGCTATCATCATCAATTTCCTTTATATTCTATCTCTGTCACTTATACTTAACTTCAAGGAGAGAGTTTGGTGGGTGAGAACAATGGAGCACAATTCTGGGATTCGAGTGCCAAGGGTGAAACTGGGCTCCCAAGGTTTGGAGGTAACTAAAGACAAAAAGTAGCAAATTTTAGCTTCATCGATTAATACATTATACATATATACAAGATACAATAGATTCATGCTTGTTGTTTTTAACTATGAATTTGTAGCTATATGGAAAGTAATTTGTTACTCCGTATTTATTTTCGAATTCCACTTTTCTTCATGAAAGTATTCTTTGGAAATAAATTTGTTAGAACTCAATCTTAGAGTATAATTAATGATTGTGCACCCTATTCAAGATTGTGATGTAAAAAAAATTATCAATTTGGTGATCAAGAAATTTCATAACCCCACACCCTATATAGCATGAAAGAGTATTCAAATGATTACTCATTTTGTTGATCAGGTGTCTAGACTGGGGTTCGGCTGTGGGAGCCTCTCAGGCATACTGAATGCTCCCCTCTCCCATGAAGTCGGGGCCGCCATACTGAAAGAAGCATTCAACAAAGGCATAACACTCTTTGACACTGCTGATATCTATGGCCAAGATGGTGACAATGAGATTATGATTGGGAAGGTAACATAACACAATAAAAAGCATTCATTCTCTCTTCAAAATTTCAATCTCTTCACTACTTTTACTTATTCCGCAGTTAACTTGATGCAAGGCTCTGAAAGATCTCCCTCGCGAGCAAGTTCAGCTAGCAAGCAAATTCAGCATCTGTATGGCCGACATGAACCATGTTGAGGTCAGGGGAGACCCTGAGTACGTGAGGCAATGTGTTGAAGCCAGTCTCAGGCGCCTCGACGTGGATTGCATTGACCTGTACTACCAGCACCGCGTTGATAAAGCCGTGCCAATAGAGGAAACTGTGAGTAGTTTCAGCTCAAACTTATTAAAACTTTGCCAACCAAGGCGTGTCTTACTTACTTTTGGCATTGTTGAAGATGGGGGAGCTAAAGAAGCTAGTCGAGGAGGGGAAGATACGGTACATTGGGTTGTCTGAAGCTAGTGCTGGCACGATCAGGAGAGCACACGCGGTGCATCCCATCACTGCAGTGCAAATGGAGTATTCTCTTTGGAGTCGAGAGATCGAGGAGGATGTGATTCCACTTTGTAGATTAGTCTGATTTCTTTGTGGATGCAAAAGCAAAGTATTTTATTGTTATGCATGTTTTTTTTTTTTCCCCAGGGAACTTGGAATTGGTATAGTAGGCTATAGTCCACTTGGTCGTGGATTTTTTGGTGGAAAGGGAATGGTGGAGAGCTTGCCATCCCAGAGCCTCTTGGTAAGGAAATTTTTTATGTAAATGGGTGCAAAAGACTTACTCTCATTATGTGATGTTGTTATTGTTGACGTTGTTGTTTTGTTAGGCATTGCATCCGAGGTTTACGGGTGACAATCAAGTAAAGAACAGAGGTATTTACACCCAGTTTGCCGGCTTAGCTGCTAAGCATTCGTGCACTCCTCCTCAACTAGCTCTGGCTTGGCTTCTCCATCAAGGCGACGACGTTGTTCCCATCCCATCAACGACCAAGATTGAAAATCTTGAAGCTAACATTGCGGCGATGGGGGTGAAGCTCAAAGCAGAGGAATTGAGAGAAATAGTTGTTGATCAAATTGGTGGTGATAGGGAATATGACATCTTTTCTAAGTATACTTACAAGCTGGCAGATACCCCCACTGTATGACCACTTACATAATTATTGAAACAAAACTGCGTTTAATATTTAGGTATATGGATATTTTATTGAGTGAACTAAATTCAAACGACATGAACCATAAGGGCATCCACAATGGGCCCTTATAGGGCGTCCTATGCACCGCCACATCAGAATTTTATCCTCCTACCCTTCCACCTGTAGTGGGACTCCCTAAAGTCCGCCCTAAGCATTTTATTTATTTGATATTTTAAACACTACAAAAATTGAAAAAAACAACTTCATTTCATTGAATGTTTAAATTACACTACGAAAAAAAAACTACAAATTCTCAATGGCGGATACGCTTCCAAACTTCTTCAATCATGTCGTTTTATGAGTTGAGCAAGGTCTTGTTGGCTACGCATTGAGGTCTGTCTAGCTAGAACCTCATTAAAGCCCATCGGTAATACTCGAACGTGAGGCGGGGTCGCCGTGGTGGAGCTAGATCCACCTTCATCATCACCTAATCGGTGACACTTCCACCTTTAGCAAGATGATGTACGCATACATGACATCGGCAATGACTTCCTTGAACCAGAAACGCGCCGGACCTTTCACTATTGCCCACCGCGATTAGAGCACACCAAAAGCCCGCTCCACATCCTTCTGCGCAGCCTCCTGCTTTGCCGCAAATAAACTCTCCTGTCACCCATTGGGCAGCTGATCGTCTTCACAAAAACAGGCTACCTTGGGTATATGCCATCGGCCAAGTAGTACCTCATATGACATTGGCGTCCGTTGGTAGTGAACTCGATGGCCGGGCCGCGACCCCTGCATTGATCAGCGAAGAGGTTGGATGAGTTGAGGATGTTGATGTCGTTGTTCGACCCCGCTACACAGAAGTAAGCATGCCAGATCCAGAGCCGATGGTCAGCGACGGCTTCGAGGATCATCGTCGGGTGGCTGCCCTTGTATCCACTAGTAAATTGGCCTCTCCACGCCGTCGGACAATTCTTCCACTCCCAGTGCATACAGTCGATGCTCCTTAGCATTCCAGGAAAGCTCTGCACCGTCTCGTGCATCTTCATCAGGGTCTGGCAATCCTCAGCAGTCGGCCTTTGCAAATATGTGTTGCTATAAGCCTCCACAATTCCCCTACAAAAATTCTTTAGGCAATTGCGGCCAGCTTTTTCCGCGACGTGAAGGTACTCGTCGAACATATCCGTTGTGGTGCCGTAGGCCAACTGTCGGGGCGCAACTGTGCACTTCTGCAACGGCGTAAGTCCGGGTCTGCTGATGCCATCTTCCCGACTGGAAGTATTCATCACGTGCCTCCAACGTATGGACAATGCTGACAGAAAGATCACGCTGCATTCTAAAACGGCGGTGAAAAACCGTCGGGCCCCACCGTGGTTGCTCGGCAAAATAGTTGTCGAATAGACGTTGGTGAGCTACGTCGTGCTCGCGGCGGACATACGTCTGACGCCGAATCAGCTGAGGGATCTGCGCCGCCGCCGCCTGCTCCACCGCTTCACGCTCACGCTCCATTTCCGCCAAGCATTCCGCCGCAGCATCATTAACGCAATCGAATAAGGCCCGAATCAAGGCCCGAGTAATGTCTTCCGATGTACTCCAGTCATCGCCGAGGTTCATCTTTTTTAGTGAGGAAGTTGGAAAGTTTGAGAGATAGGAGAGAATAAATTGGGAGATGGGATAAATGGGTGGGGAAATTCGGTGTTTAAATAGAATAAAAATTCAAACAAAATAAATTTTTTTTTGAAAACGCGTTGCATCGTCCGCGGTATCGTCCTCGTCGCCCACAGTGGGGCGGATGATACCGCGGACAATGGATTACCCATCGTCCGCATAGCTACAGTGGCAGACGATAGTCCGCCCGATGCATCGGGCGGACTATCGTCTGCCCCATTGTGGATGCCCTAATAAATAAGTATATACACCCTTTGTCCCATAAGAATATGCAATCTTTCCTTTTTAGTTCGTCTCACAAGAATATGCACTTTCCATTTTTGGAAACTCTTTTCTCTCTAATGTGGTGGGACCCATTCCCAACTAACAATACTTTAATTACTTTTTCTCTCTACCTCTCTCTTACTTTACCAATTTTGTATTAAAACTCATGCCGAACCCAAAGTGCATATATTTGAAATTCTATTTAGATAGGAATAGAAAACAATTGGTACATTTTCACATGGAAGAATTTAGACCTAAAATTCATAAGTTTCTGTTAATTCATTTCGAGATCTAATTGAGATATTATTCAAAGTAATTTCATATTGGATACTAGAACGAGATGTGAGACAATAAAAGCGGATGGTCTGTATATGTGTTTACTTTGATATACCCTAGAAATTATATTTTCTATTCTAGGGTATATAGAAATAGGATCCATTCACCCGAAACTGATCTGCTTCCATTTCTACTTTCCGTAAGCGGGCCCGGGCTTTTTCCAGCTGTTCAATGGCTCCCCCACGCAGTTCTTCTGAATTCCGAATAGTATTCAAAATCCTCTGTTTTCGATTATCTAATAAATCACTTAATGAAAGTAGATTATCTTTCCGTTCATTTTAAAACTTCTATAATCCCTTCCCGAACCAAACATGAATCTTTCGATTCATTTGGCTCTCACGCTCAATTACTTGGGGTAAATTCTCATAAATTTTTTATGAATGTAATGAGCCTATCCTCTTCATAGTCCAGAAAATGAAAAAAAAAACGAATCGAATGCAAAACCAAAATACTTAGAGGACTCTTCTTATGCAGCTTTCTTGATTGCCTCTACGTCGGGAAAATAAAAGGCCACGAATATACCAATTCAAATCGTATACTCTTAGGGTCCCACTACAAGTGAGACATTTCTTATAAATAGTTAAAGTGAAGAGAAAGTAAAATAAGAGAGAAAATAATATAGAAGAGAGTCGTATATACACTATTATCTTACTTACTTTACTTTATCTCTACTCTAACTATTTATTATCATTTTTGCAAAACAACGTCCGATTTGGAGCGCCTCACTTGTAACGGGACGGAGGGAGTAGGAATTCACTTTCTCTCTCCTAAAATAATTCAAAATTCTAAATTTGATAACTTTATAAATATAAATTATATTTTTACAAAAAATATATCAAATTAAAGATAATTTTATGACGATTCCAACAAGATCCTAATTGCATGGTATTATATCAAAAATGAAAAAAATGATAGTACTATTATACGTTTATAAAATGATATAGTGTTTTTGATGTTTGTTGTTACTGTTTATTGAAAAAAAAAGATATTTTTTATGCATAAAATGAATATAATGTTTTTAAATTTTATGTTGTTGTTCATGTTTATTGTAACTGTCTTCTTGGAAAAAATGATATTATACGTTTATAAAATGATATGGTGTTGCTGATGTTTGTTATAATTGTCTTCATGGAAAAATGATATTGTAAGTGCATACAATGATACTTTTGGTGCATAAAATAATGTTTATAAAATGATATGGTGGTATTGATGTTTGTTCTTATTGTCTTTTTGAAGAAATGATACTTTTGGTGCATAAAATGATACTTTTAGTACACTTTACGGAAATTTTTATAAATGATAAACTTGAAATTGAACAAAAAAATCCTCACTTCCTTAAGTATTGCATTAAACCTCTCGTGTAAACTTGACGAAAAAGTTGTCTAAATACTAACGCCCTGAGGAAAAAAAAGTCTATAATTAATGATTTTAGATAATCTTCTTACAAACATAAAACAACGCATTAAACAACATACTGCCCGGTAATTAAAAACACACTATAAAATGAGAACATTGGTCTTAGCTCCATGAGCGGTAGCTTCATAAATGTGAATGGAATGAACTTTGATAACCGAATAAATTATGGAAGGCTCCAAATCATTGAGTAGTGTGTGGAATGGTTCCATGATGTCGACCTTTATTCCTACTAGTATCAACCCCGTGCTCGCACGGCTCATTGATTTTTCTTCCTATTAACTTTATATTGTGAAATAATTTTATGAGAAGATAAATATTATTGTACGGAATTTTAAATCATAAATATATATAACTTGAGTATGAATAAAGTGTGACATTGAACTTTTAATTAAATTTATATATTTAAAAGTTGAGGTGTGCAAAGTAAATTTTAGTTAGGTATGAAAATTTAGAAAACATGTTATAGGTTACATATATTTACTTAATGCAAAGAGAAAAGAGAAAAATTCAATTAGAAAAATTTACACAAATTTACATCCTTATTTTTAGAAGATTTCTTGCTAGTAGTTGGTTCTTTCGAATGTTGTTGTTAGCTCGCTGTTAACGTAAGCATCTTCCGTCTCAGTCTCACTCACTCTTTACTCCTATTTTAGTCACAAGACTCACAACAACCCCTTGTCCTTCCTTCCTCTTTCACTAGACTTTTGATGACTCAGAAGTATGTTAGGATGTAGATCATCGAGGAAGGTAAATTCCATCGTTTTTTTTTTCTATAGTAAGATCACATATTATGAACATAATAACCACACAAAAAGAGTGCTTAAAATAGATGATCATAGAAAATTTAGTGATACAACAGAGAAAATACAATGAGAAAGTGATATAAGCTAGAAATGATACCATAACATACCTTTAGGGCATGATTGGTAGGCCCTAAAATCCCATAAACACACGCAAAAGCCCAAAAAAGGTGGAGCTATCTCACCTTCTCCGCCGTTTGGTAGAGGTCGATTTAGTCGGACGACCCAACACAAAATTCCCGGATCTCTCGGAGATCGACAATAGATTCGTTGATTCTTGCAATTCACTATCTCACAAATTTTGTGGTATTAATTCTTCTCCGCTTCTCCGATTTCGTGAAGTGGAGTTGTATGCCCAAATTGCCCTCCTACTGTTCGTTCTCTACAACACAGAGGCAACACCGGTCATTCCTTGTCGGCGGTAAATTGAGGTCTCCGACAACCACATGTATGCCGTTACACTTATCGCTAATCTGAATGACTGAAGTTCAACACTATAGCTTTATACAGTGCTACACATGAACACATCGACTCTAATTTTGATTTATTTCATGATATGTGAACAGTTACTAGTGAGATCTGAATTGAATTTATAGATGCAATTTCATTATGTGTAAGGTATTTGTCGAGCTTTATTCGACGCAGACTACCCCAGTAGATCGAGTAGCAGGTCGGTAGGTATGAATTCCCCACTCTCTTTGATGGTCAGCCATGATTGATACCATCCCTTTTTGATGCATAGACAATAGTCACTACCCCCGGTGTTTTTCGTACCCATAAGCAAAAAATGGCTGTGATGTTCGCATTTGTTATTGTTGCTTTGTACATTTTAAGTGATCATGTCCTGTACACTTAGCGCTGATGTTGGATATATGGGTGTATGATGTTGAATTTGAAAAGGCTATTTGGTTGCTGGTGTTGATTGTGCAAATTTGTGAGGATATGGTTGCCCATCGATAACCATGTGTGTGTGTGTTGTAGATTTACTCACACCATTACTTTTGCTTCAGACTGCAGACCTGTTGTTGTAGGATGGTTAAAGACAGGAAACGAAAAAGAAAGGAGACGGAGGCCGTTGTCTTTACGGTGGACGTCATTGTCCGTATGCAGCAACAAGATTTGTTTGTTTACTGCAATTCTTGAGTAATTGACTCAGTTTTCGTTACATTTGCTTTCTCAAATAGATTTTGACTGGAATGGTAGCAGGTGAGAAGCATGGCATCAGAAATTTCGTTTGAACCAAGACTTAACCTAGATGATAGTGATGCTGAATATGTGCCCCTTCTCCGGTCGGGAGCATGGGCTGATATTGGCTCTCGCTCGGACATGGAAGATGTATATGTTTGTGCAGAGAACATGATGAATGACTATGGTTTTAGCGGCTCTATGGAGTTTGTAACTCTTTCTATCTATACTAACTTAATATGTTTATCTCTTACTTTCGACATGTGGAATCGTAGCTATTCTTGGATGTGGTAAAGAATCTTGTTTAGGGAGGTTTGTATGGCTAGTATGTAATGAAATATTTTCTGTATTGGTCGGGTTTTTGATGGACATGGAGGGAAACATGCTGCTGACTTTGCGTGCTATAATTTGACAAGGTTCATTGTTGAGGATGGAGATTTTTCCGCAGGACATTGAGAGGGTGTTGTCGTCGGCATTTTTACAAAAGGATGTTGATTTGCTTTTGCAGAAGATTGCTCCACGGATGCAGATCTTGTCTCAATGTAGGTCACTGGTGGTGGCGAATGTTGGAGACTGCAGAGCAGTACTCTGTCGAAGGGGTAAAACGATAGAGATGTCGAGAGATCATAAACTTGTTTGCTTGAGGGAGAGGCATCATGTATATAACGACTTTCTCAACAGGCAGATAAATGTTGCACGTGCATTGGGCGACTGGCACATGAAGGACTGAAAGGTGATGATGTCGGACCACTTACAGTAGAGCTTGAACTCATGACCACGAGGCTCACTGAAGAAGATGAGTTTCTCATCATCGGGTGTGATGGCATGTGAGACGTGTTTCTGAGCCAAAACGCTGTGGATTTTGCTCGTAGAAGACTCCAGGAGCACAACGACTCCTTGATGTGCAGCAAGGATCTCGTGGACGAAGCTTTGAAGAGAAAGAGTGGAGATAATTCATCGGGTGTGATGGCATGTGGGAAGTGTTTCTGAGCAAAAATTCTGTGGATTTTGCTCGTAGAAGACTCAAGGAGCACAACGAGGCTACTGGCATTGGCTTTCCCTTTTTCCACTTTCCTTTCCCTTGGTTTCTTTCTCATTTTTAACTACTAAATTAAACTAGGACTAACATTTATTAATCATTCATTTCCTTAGTTACTTTCTTGATTTAGTGTAGAAAAAAATAAAGCCAAACAATCTCCTTACTAACTTTTTTCACCTTTTTTAGAATACAAAAATAAAGCCAAACAAACTTTTTTTTACCTATAAATCACATTTTTTGTACCCAATGAGATTTTCACCCAAAAATTCCCTCTAAACAAATACATTTTGCCATTTGTGTCATAGAGGATATTTTAGGCATACACAAAACTAGTACCAAAAGTGATATTATAATATTTTATCTCATTCTCCTCACCCTTTACGCTATTATTATTAATAAATATTTATATTATTTTTGAAGTTATAAATTAATAATTAATTTGTTTATTAATATCATTCAATATATTGAATTATTATTATAGTTATAATTATATTAATTATAATAATAATATTATTATTGTGATACTAAAAACTAGTAGTAATTAATAAATAATTATAATATAATTATTTAAGTTATGAATCATATAATATTATAATAAGAGTTAAGGCCAAAATTGATCCTAAATATATGACCATTTTACTTTTTTGGTCCTAAACATTATCTTTTGGATTTTTTGGTCCTGCACATATAGAAATTTGATCATTTGGGTCCTCGTCAATAGTTTCGTTAATTTTCTTAACAGTCAACACGTTTTGCCCAATTTTGACCAGATTAGAATCTTAATTATGATTTTTAAGTCACTAATTTTTTCCTAATTATTTTAATAAATATATCCATTCAAAATCAGAAATAAATAAATAAATAAATAAATAAATAATAAAATGAAATACAAGGCAAACGACGGGACCTCCTCTCAACATCGAGAACACCCTTCAATTTGTAGATTACATACTCCGATTTACTGCCCCAATTTCAAATCCATCAACACATTGATAAAAAAAAATTAACAGGAAGCACGAATTAGGGATTAGGATTAGTGTTTACCTAATGAAGCCATTGTTGTTGAGGTCAGCAGCGAACAAATCCTCCACCGTCATTTCCCGATGCAGCGCCCAATTCGCAATTTTCCGGTGCCTCTTGTCAACCCTAGCCTCCGCCAGGTACAGAAAAGCACGCACCACCACCAGCGTCGACAACAACAGCCACAACGACGCAAACAGCCTCCCCGTTATCGTCTTGAACGCCTTGTCGCCGTACCCCACCGTCGTCACCGACAGGTAAACGGAATCCACCCAATTGAGGCGCTCCACCAGGTGGAGGAACAGGATCCCTATCCCGATCGGAGGTTAGCTCTAGGACTAGGTTTCACCGTCATCTGCCTATTTGCCGTCAGTCGCCGATCGGAGGAAGATTTCGTCGAATTGAGTGAAATGTTGAGAGAGAGAGACGCATTTCATTTTATTATTTACTTATTTATATCTTTCTGTTTTTTAATGAATATACTTGTTAAAATAATTAGGGAATAAGTAGTGACTTAAAAACTATAATTAAGATTCTAATCTGGTCAAAATTGGGCAAAACTTGTTGACGGTAAAAAATTAAGGGAACTATTGACGGAGGACCAAAATGATCAAATTTCCATATGTGAAGGACCAAAAAATCTAAAAAATAAAGTTTAGGACCAAAAAGGTAAAATAGCCATATGTTTAGGATCAATTTTGACCTTAACTCTTATAATAATAATAATTTTAATTTTGTTATTATTATTATTATTATTATTATTTTATAGTAATTAATAACTAATCAATATAGTTTTAATAAAAAATTAATTAATTTTGAATTGTATTCATAATGATATAAAGAGTTGAATACTTTTAGTTAGGTGTTTCAACCCTAAAATGAGTACAAAATAATTTAATAAAAAATATTCAATTGATTTAATTACTTTAAATAATTTATTTAATTAGATATTTTGTTCTTAGTTTATATTATATGCAATTAAATGTATGTATAAAACACTACATAAAAGAATAAAAAGAAGAAAAAAGAAAGGAAGATAAAATACTAAATAGGAAGAAGAAAATGAAGAAAAAAGAAAGAAGAAATAAGAAGGAAATAAAGAAGAAAAAAAGAAATAAGAAAGGATGAAAAAAATCACATGTTTGGTACTATTTGATTAAAATTTTCAAAAATATCCGCCATAACAAAAAAGTCATATGTTTGGTACCAAGGGTTATTTTTGTCATGGGGTACCAAAAACGATATAAAATAAAGACCAGGTACCATACCATTTATGTGCGAAAGTGGAAGATCAGATACCATTTACGTAGTTCACTCTTATATATGTATAGATGCCATGAACAAAAATTGTATTTGTAAGGTAAGTAGCTAGGAATAGTAAGCCTTCAAATATCTAAATTAACAAAATAACCATGGGATGATTTAACTTCTCCAAATTAAAATCTACAAATTTGCACCTTTAAATATAAATAATAATTTTTAAAAAATTGAATAACTAATTTAAAATTTTATTGACGTGTGGAAACTATATAGGGGCATACGTTTTTTCTTATAAGATGAATTTAATATTTTAATTTTTTTTCTATTCTCATTAATAATTCACGATAGCAAAAATGTAACGGTAAAAGAATGATGAGTATTAACTTCTTGATATCAAATTGAGTGTTAAAAAGAAGATAAATGACATTTAATTAAGATAATTTTATATTATTTGATACTTATGAAACTATATCTTTTAACCTAAAATGGCAGTGTATTAATGAGTTTTGATTAAATTTTTAACCTTTATGTAAAACACATATATACTTGTTAAAATGGCAGTGTATTAATGAGTTTTGATTAAATTTTTAACCTTTATGTAAAACACATATATACTTGTTTGGTACTTAAATGAGAGCTTAGCGATTTCCAATGTTCACAAAAATAATTTGTACATAAATTTGTTCAATATATTGAAATAAATTAAGATACACACGGGTGTTAAGATTACGTTGATCCATCAATTTATACGGTGGATTTCTATTTATTACTAACGCTTAACCAAGCAAAACTTATTTCCCCACTCCACAAATGTGATTGGTGCAATATTAAATTATCATACTCCAATTATTACTAATACACTATATTTTATAATAGAAATATATTTTAGGTTAGTATCTCAAAACTCGACTTTTATGATGATGATGAAGAATTAAGAAGCTGGAAGATTTGAGAATTATAAGATTAAAATAGTTATGTGCATATGTTATTTCACATGAATAAGCCGAAGGGGTTGGCAGCGAAAGCGCATGCATAAATCAATTACATAATAATCAGATCTATTTAGCGGATTATTTAGACAAATTCTATTCGCGTAATTATCTCACGTATCATGCCGATAACTCAAATAATAACATGCTTTAAATTAATAGAAACCTAA
>NC_062968.1:14163983-14189634 GCF_023119035.1 Salvia hispanica
TCCCAAACCTTTTATAGATTAGTACTACTATAACTGATATTTATAGTAAAATAAATAAGTTACGAGAGTCTTTTAAAGCCTTTAAAATAAGAATAAAAAAAAACCATTCAAAATTACCTAATATCAAAACTCATAAAATAAGAATAAAAAAAAACCATTCTAAATTACCTAATATAAAAACTCACAAATATCAACACCTATAAAATTAAAAATAAAACTAAAAATCTATCAATATATAAAGTGAGAGTTTTGGAGAAATTTTTTAAATACCAATTTTACCTTTTTTGGCAGGAAACTGTGCATTACCACTGTTGCTTTTTGCGTTTTTTTTTTTTTGCACCATTTTATGTTAATATTCTATATCATGTTTTATTTTTTGCACAATTTTCGGCCATTCTGGAAAAATGTGTAGAGGCAGCAGGCCTATATATGTTATCATGAAGGCCTATTTTTACTCTATTACAACATTTAAGAGTGCAATGTATATTTATTCTAATCTGCCAAAGCATTCCATTATCCTTTAAGCCTCTTTGCAAGCCATCCTGAAAAATTAAATACACATCATTAGTAAATTTCTATTGTATTAAATATTGTTTACAAAATATAATTGACCTTCTAATTACCTGCAACATGAAAAATCAAAGCAAACATTAATGACTTATAAAATTTGGAACTAATAAGTACCTCAATTAAAAAGAAAGAATGTGTAGAATTTGTAATAAGCATATGATTAATATTTTTGTATTAATCATAGATGATAGAATGTGTAGAGTCATAGGATTAATGTGCAACCATAAAAAAGAAAGAATGACATACCTTTATTATTATAGTAAAAAACTGAGTTCAGAATAATTAGGCTTTGTAGCCTCTCATGCTTGCCATGACACCTTTTTCTATCTATAACTGTAGTAGTCGCCCATACTTGCCATCTCATCTTCTTCTCTTCTCTATGTAATGACGGTAGTTTGAAGAGAGAGAACAGACTGCTTCGTTTTCTTCTTTTCTCTCCTTTTCCTAAAGTGTAGTATTGAATATCTATACTTCTATACTACATCTATCTCCTCCACCAATACTAATACTAATATACAAATATAAAACTATTGATGAAAAAAAAACAGTGAACAAATGCATTGGAGAGACTTCCCAAGCAAGTTTTGAAACACTGATAAATAGGTGTGCAATCAATTGAGACTGCATTTATTTATGTGAAGTAATTTTTTTGATGCAGTGCCTATCTCGGAACGATTCAGAATTTATTGTGGTATAATTAAATTGTTGTAATGAATATTTGTAGATATAATATAAGTATATAATAATTAAATTATTAATCATATTTTATTCAAGATATATACCTATAGGTACTATTATCTATTGACTTAAATTATGCTAAAGCGAGTATATTAATTGTGGAAATTTTAGGTTATTTTAGTATTTGCTTGCTCATGTTGGCCTATTTCTAAAATGCATGTTTTTAGTCATGGGCAAATATATGTTTTATTTTCAAGAGACAAAATTATATACTACTATTCTATAATGATGATGTTGATGTTACATTTGATTCTATTATTATGTTGTTTACTAAAACATTTTTTTATAGTCAAAGTGTATTTGAATTTTTCTATTTGATTGAAAGTACTTTAATCTATTTTTTCAAATTAAATATTGATTTATTCCAATAATTTGTTGTTGATGCTTATACTATGCTTGAGACTGGTCGTCTACTGTTTGTTAGAACCCAGCAAAAAAAATTATGTGCTATGATGTATAGTGGTTTGGCGGAGGTTGTACTGCGAGGTGAGACAGATGGTTAGATGCATGGTAAATCAATCATTCTGCCTTCCAGTTCTGTTGGTGGTGCAAGATATATGATCCAAAATTATCAAGATGCGATGGCTATTTATAGATGGATTGGTTATCCAAATTTGTTTATTACATTTACATGTAATCCGAAGTGGCCAGAGATTGTTACCCCTCCGTTTTTAAAAAAATAACAACTATTTCCATTTTGGGTCGTTCCTAAAAAATAGAAAATTTAGAATCTTTCTATTTTAGGACATGGACCCCACAATCTACCAACTCTACTTTCATTATTTTTTTTCTTTCTCTCTTACTTTACTCAATTTTCTTTTATTCTTTTTTACTTTACCAATTTTTCTCTCTTACTTTACTAATTGTGTATTAAAACCCATGCCGTTTTAAATGTTTATATTTTTTGAATACGGAGGGATTAGATTTCTTGGAGTTAAGAGACTAAAATTAGATGCTCGTTATACATTCCAAATTCCAATGATATGATATAAATTTATTATTTAATGATTATATTTTATTATGGTCAAGATCCTCCCTTGCACCTCCTTCTACTTTGACTCCGCTCGCCACCCGCCTCCTTCCATTTCGACGCCCGCCTCTCTCCATTTCGACTGCCGACCACCGACTCCGAGCTCGCCACCAACTTAATTGTAAATATGCGACCCTCACTGTCTTCACTCTTTTTGCTTTTGGTTTTGGTCATTTTTGTGATTTGGAAATTGGAAGTGTTAGGTTGTAAATTTGTAATCTGGAAATGTACATGTTCAATTTTTCTTCTAATCGGATTATTCAATTTGGGTCTTTGGCTACCGAAAAGGTTTCGGGTATGGGTGGGGAAAAATACCCAATCGGACAGTCCTAAATCAAGAGGGGTGTGAAGCCTAATTGGGATTTTGAGAAACAAGTATTTAAGCTGTGTGATAGATAGATAGAATAGAATGGGCTGAAATTAGTATGATTCCAAACTCAGCTTTTTATTCTTCATTTATACACTGGCTATACATGGAAGGATATATTACTGCTGCAATGACACAACACCCTGATCAATTTCCCAGTCTCTTACTAATTTCTTATCAGCTATCTTCGTAGAAGCAAGAGTATATCTATATCATTAGCAGAATATGTTTGCCTGGGGATTAGTTCCAAAATGCAGACATGATTGCATATATGGTGCTGTAATGTCAACGAAACACTCTTGACTTCCTATTTCCCTAAGTTTCAAAAGTTCTTGAGTTCCCATTGCCATGTAGGTAGGTTCAGAGATGCATTTGATTAGTTTATAAATATTAGAAGAACTGACTTATAGGTAAACATGTCATGTGGAATATTGCGATTAACTTCCTAGGCAAATTCGGATTGATTGAACATGCCATTCAACTTTTTAGTAGGTGTTAGACTGTGAGCACAAAACAATTTCTATTCCTCCACTTGTTGGTAGGACTGAAGTAGCTATGGAGAGCTCCAGGCCTTTCAGAAAATACGGAAGCAAAGTAGTTAAGAGACTTGAAGAAGTTGATCCAATGATTGTCATGTCTTGAAGAAAATAGTCCAGTGGTTACCATTCTTCTGTGTTATGTAACTTGAATTGCCTTGAAAAAGATCTCTCCTTTCATGCATAGACAGTGTGTAATTGATTTATGAGTCAGGTTTTACAGTGTCAAGAGTATATAGTTGTATTTTCTCTTTGGATACATGTATATATATTTATCCATCTAATTTCGATCCACTTCCCAGTCAACATAAATATCGTCCAACAGTTTGAAAGAAATGGCAACTTCGGATAGTAATTTAAGCATGTCTCCTCCCAGTTCTTACAGTGCGGTGGTTCTAGGCGGCACTTTTGATCGTTTGCATGATGGCCACCGTCAATTTCTTAAGGTCTGTGAGTATGCAGCTATTAATTATAACATAATTAAATGCACTGATCGAATTGCATTAGCTATTGTGACAATGCAGGCTGCAGCAACAGTAGCTAGAGATCGAATTGTGATTGGTGTCTGCGATGGCCATATGCTAGTTAATAAGCAGGTTGGTTGTTGTCCAATGTTTCATGTTTTGGAAAAAACATAAATTAATCTGGTATTAATTTAAGAACACCTAGTCATGATTGAATGGGCTGTGATGACTTGTCTTATCTAAATTTGATAAAACGGCAAATTTTTATAATTTCTTCACCAGCAATGGTTTCCTGGCTGAAGGATGCTAATTTGTCTGTGCCATATATCGAATTAGGATTAGGTTGTTTGAGAATGAGTACTATTATGTCTGTTAATCTTTGTGATTGCTTCACAGAAGTATTCAAGGATCTGGTTTGGCAAGGCGTTAAATTGAATTTTCTGTACATGTTCTGATATTTTTGTGAACTAGTGAGATTTTGGATCCAAACAAATTTTCAGATAAGATTGGACTAGTTGTTAAGAGGGAGTACATTTTTCAGTTAATTGTACTTAGTTTAGTTATGCTAGAAAATTGGAAAGAATTTAAGAATATATGATCCATTTGATTTTTTTTTTTGCAGTATTCTAATCTGATCGAGCCTGTTGAAAAACGAATGAAAAATGTTGAAGATTACATAAAGGTAGTTGATAAATGTCAACTTTAACCTTTCTTATTATGTCTTATAATTATCTTAATTATGCTGGTGCTTTTCTGATTTAGTTGCAAAAAAATCTTTAACTCACCTCTGGTGTGATGAGATTTGCTGAGATCTATCAAGGGATGATAATGATTACCATATGATATGCGGGCAAACTATGGTTATTGATCAACTGATGTGTAGTATCTTTGTTTATTTTGTGAACATCTGATGTTTTCATTTGTATTATGAGTAAGATAACTCTTTTTCTGTGTGTGGAAACACATTCTTCAGTCAGTAAAATCGGAGCTTGTGGTGCAAATAGAACCAATTGTGGATCCTTATGGACCTTCTATAGTTGATGAAAATTTGGAGGCTATCATTGTCAGGTCCATACATTTTCTCTGCAATAATCTGTTTTTTTTTTCTAATACCACATTGATGCAAATCCATCCTACTTGTTTCTGACCATTGATCTTCTTTCATTTTCTTTAATTCTGGATTTATAGTTCCATGAATATGATTTAGTTTCGAACCTCCTATTCTGTTTCATATCTATGCTTAAGGTTGGAATGTTTGGAATTCTTTGACAAGCCTGTGAAGCTTTGCATATAAAAAACATGGAGATGTCCCACAAAGAAAAAAAGTTCATAAGGAACACAAATCTGAGAATTTTGAATCTTCAAGAATTCATGAAAATTGAAGATATTTAATAGGTTGTGTGATAGAAACTCTACTTCTTATAAATGCAGACAACATATGCAGCGACTGAATTTTATTTCTAGATATCTAATTATCTTTTTCTTTCTGGTGATTATTAAACAGTAGTACTAAGAAGGTTCTCCTTTGAAAATCTATGGTATGCAGTAGCTAACTCAAATTTTGTTGTGACAGTAAGGAAACATATCCAGGAGGACTATCTGTCAACAAGAAGAGGGCTGAGAGAGGTCTTTCGCAGCTAAAGGTTTCCCATCCTACCTCTCAGCGTGAGCTAATTTGTGGTCATATGCATTCAAAATTCATATATTAGTAATTTTTGCAGATTGAGGTTATCGATTTAGTCCATGAAGAATCGACTGGGGAGAAATTGAGTTCTACTGCATTGAGAAAAATGGAAGCTGAGAAGGCAAGGAAGCTTCAGTTAGAAGGTCAGCTTTAATCCATGGTTGTCTATATAAATTCTCAGATGTGCAGATGCAGTCAATGAATAATACCATCAATACCCAGAAAAATATTCTTAATATGTTGTACTAGCTCGCTCAAACAAACAAATTCCAGATAGAAAATTGTTCTCACTAAACTGTTATCTTTACTCAAAGCAGCTGAAAAATGTTCTCAATGTTCTTGTTCATAGTCTTTACATGTTATTTTAATGAAAATTCATAGATTACTTTTTCCATTGTAAATGTGAGTACATAATTAACATTTTCTTCTAGAGTTTTGCTTTTGTATTATTGCGAATCATAATCTATTGATCATTCATTGGTTGCAGTGTATGTTTATAGTACTACCAAATAAGCTTGCCGAGAACTGATCGGAGAATAAAAGAGTACTGCTATATTTTCTGGGTCAAGAATTTAGATCGTAGGCAATTTTTATTTTATGAATAATTCAAGGTAAATAATTAAATATATTATTTGATAATAACATTATATAATAGTTGTACTAAAAATTCGAGAGATGTAACTATCATAGGGTAACGATTAAGATTTTCATGACATGCTGTGGGGGATGGTAAGATTGAAACCCAATACCTCTTTGTTATAGCTATCCAACGATATGATTGAAACGCTTTTACCTCTGTGTTTATAGATATCAGTTCAACAATTTGGTATTTCTCATCTAAAGGGAGATATTATAAAAGATAAAAGATAAAGATCAACTCTAGCCAAAGTTACAAAACACACAAAACGTTGTCACTTTTTTGTCTGTAGATGTACGAATTTAACTTTAATGAATTGAGTTTTGTGTGTAGATGTACAAAATTAGTGTTGTTATTTGTCAAGTACTCCTTCCGTCCCATATTTGGAGTCACTTATTGTTATGATTCGGATTTTAAGAAAGAGTTGAAGTGTGTAATAAATGAAGTGAGATAGTAGAGTGTGTAATAAATGAAGTGAGATGGTGGAGTTGGTTGAAGGTGGGTCCCTTTTGACTTTTGATTTTTGTTTTGATTTATTTTAATATAGCTAATGGCATTTTTATGTAATTTTGATGAAGAATGGGGTAAAATTATATGACCGAATATGGAAAATTCTAAAAGTGACTCTTAAACTGAGACGGACTTTTATAGCAAAAAGTGACTCTTAATCTGGGACGGAGGGAGTAGTATATTATTACGTAGCACTAAGAAATTAAAGAAATGATATAGAAACTTTATGTTAAGTTGTAACATGATTTCGAGTTTGATATCAATTAATTTCAAATATTTAGTTAAAAAATATTTTTTGTTCTTAAATATGCAAATATTTAAGTTAAAAGTTTCAATTTTTTTAAAACTATTACAAAATAATTAGTACTATGCAATTTATTTTAAATCAATTAATATTTAAAAATCAATTTTCAATGTAACATAGTTAAAAAAAGTTCGATTATATATGTACAATAATGTACATTTATCACTATCCTTTCAAAATATATTTCACCTGAACGTGTTCTTCCTTAGACTGCCTCCTATAGTCCTATGCACCATCGCGCATATGTAACCGTTCACGAATACGTGTAAGAAAGAAAAGTGAAGTTCTTCTTAGATTTCTTGGCCAGGATGTATATCTCATTCGGACGTTTGGTTGTAAGCCAAAAAAATAAGGAAACACAACTTTCCTTTGTTTGGCGACGAAAGAAAATATTGTAAAATAATAATACTATTTCTATCTACAGCCTAAGTTATAGTTAAAAATAGGCAATGTGAGCAGGAGGCGGATTATAAATTACTCCCTTCGTCCGCCATTACTTGTCACTAGTTTCCTTTTTGGTCCATCCGCCAATACTTGCCACACTTATTTTTTACTAGTACTTTTGATGATGGGTTCCACATTCCACTAACTCATTCCAACTCACATTTTATTATCAAATCAATATAAAAATGAGACTCACATTCCATTAACTTTTTCCATCCACTTCCTTCACATTTCTTATAACCCGCCGTGTCAGGTCAACTTGTGACACTTATTGGCAGACGGAGGGAGTAGAATGAGAGCAGTGATATCAATCAAATATGCTTTCTTCACTGAATTCAAGCATTTTAGAGTGTTTTTGGACTCATTAGGATGTACTCCATCTACCAAAAAGTTTGTCACTTATTTCCATTTCTATTTGTTCCATAAAGTTTGTCATATTTCACTTTTACCATTTTTGGTACTAAATCTCACATTTCACTAACTCATTCTCATTCTCATTTTATTAGTTTAAAACTAATGTATAAAAGTAGGACTCATATTTAACTAAATTTTTTAACTCACTTTCTATTAAGTACATTTCTTAAAACTTGTGTCGGGTGAAAACATGAGAAATTGTGGGACGGAGGGAGTATTTTCGTTGCATAAGTGAAGAGTAGAATTTGGTAAAGATGCTCGGAGAAAGTTGGAAAGGAAAGTGAAAGATCGTAAGATGTGGCGCATGTTTCTAGTGTGATCTAATGGGTGTTACCCGACCTGGTAACACTGTGCCGACTTAGCACCCTGGTAGGGCTCAGCTTCATGGCAATTGTCTCCAGAAAGCACTATTCGGCCGGGTCTTAAGATATTTCAAGGGGTTAGTCTTAAGTTTTTTTGAGTACATCATGCAAATTGCATCCGCTTAATATTCTCATCATTTTGTATTTTGACGTGTCTGTTGAGTTTTTATAGTAAAAAAGGTTAAATACAGAAGATACAAAGATCAGAGCTGAAGCAAGGGATAGAAGTTGCCCAATATGAACTCCACAGTCTGCCGGTGAGCGTACAGAAGACATGTCGCACGCCTATCTGATTTCGACTATGATGTGAACTTTTCTTTTTCTCTAAAGTCCAAGTCTATCCCAATTTAGAGAGGACGATTTTGAGTCCTATATAAACCTCCCTGAAGATCGTAATTCGACATTGATAAATTCATACAGGAATCAAAGGATCAAGAAAGTTCAAGGTAAGAAGGAGAAGACTGAAGAACACAAGATTAATCCATTCAATTTTATCTACTAGTTGTTTCTTTATGTTAGTCCATGTGTTATGTCTAGGCTAAATTAGTAGAATTTTAGGATTTGAAACTACCCTATGTTCTTTTAATAATTTAATTTTAATATCAAGACCTAGTTTTACTTTATCTGTTATTGTGGGATAGCTAATGTGTCAAATTTCTTGACAAACTATTAGATGATCTAGTAGTATGCTATGAAATCGAGAAATGAGTAGTATGATAGATAAAATAGATAACACAGTCGATTAATAGGCCCAAGACTAATTAGTGAAGAAAAAGTAAATTAACCGCGATTCTATTTGTGAGCAACCACTCTCATTATCGATCAACATTACTTCTTTTCAACTATTTCTCATCTAGACTAGACTAGTAACTTCCCTGTACCAAAAACTTAGATAAATAGTTGTTCTCACACTCTCTTACCGAACAACCGTATACCCTAATTAAATCAGATAATGGATATGATTATAAGATTTTATCGGATAGAGGATATCGTTGTAGTACTATATATATGGGATAACAAAATCTTTAAAAATGTCTCCCTTTTGAATTATTTCGCATTTAAGCTTATCTTTAACTTTGATTAACAGTCGCTAGCTTTGATTAATCATTATCCTCCTTACCGTGGAAAGCATCAAAGTAAAATAAAAAAAAAAATCGTTAGTTAAGATTAATTGGATATAGATATATCCAGGTAGGATTTTAGTGGATATTGATGCAATATTATGTCCCATATCCAAGTAAAAAGAATTCTAGAACTCTATATAAACTCCGTCTACCTCTAATCTTTTCTACACCACTTTCTCACTCATATATTTACCAAAATTTTCATAATTCTTCAATATCATTATAGCAATGGCGACTTCATCAAGCAATGGTGGTTTGATTGTGAGCTTCGGCGAGATGCTGATTGACTTTGTTCCAACGGTCTCCGGCGTGTCTCTGGCAGAGGCGCCTGGATTCCTCAAGGCTCCAGGCGGTGCTCCGGCGAACGTCGCCATAGCGGTGACGAGGCTCGGTGGAAACGCCGCTTTCATTGGCAAGCTCGGTGACGACGAGTTTGGCCACATGCTCGTCGGAATCCTCAAGAAGAACGGCGTTTCCACCGCCGGGGTCAACCTCAACAAAGGTGCCAGGACGGCTCTGGCGTTTGTGACGCTACTCGCCGACGGCGAGCGTGAGTTCATGTTCTATCGGAACCCTAGCGCCGATATGCTGCTCACGCCCGATGAACTCAATCTCGACCTCATCAAATCGGTATGTCTTGAATTAGTTCGTTGATTCATTAATATTAATTGTTGACTTTCAATATCTCAAAACCCTACTCATATTCATGAATCAACCAACTATATTCAATTAGGAACTGCGACCATAAACATATATGGTTCTCAGTATACATATAATGTCTTCGTTCCAATTTTATATTTTTTCTTGTTTCATTATAAGAGTCTCATTTTATGCATTCACAAGTACTCCCTCTTTTCCACCATAGGAGTCATAAAATGTAAAGAAAAGTGGGTTGAATAAGTTAGTAGACCCTTATATATATTAGTTTTATAACAAAATGTGAGTGGAATAAGGTGGTGGAATGTGAATAAGACTCTTATTGTAGAACGGAGTCTTTTTATGGGATGGAGGGAGTATTATTTAGTTGTATGTATGATTGTATTGGAACATATTTATGATAGATTTGATGTATATGTGTGTAGGCCAAAGTGTTCCACTATGGATCAATAAGCTTGATCGTGGAGCCGTGTAGATCGGCACATCTAAAGGCAATGGAAGTGGCAAGGGAGGCCGGAGCTCTTCTCTCGTATGATCCGAATCTCCGGCTGCCCAGCGGAGGAGGCAAGGACCCAGATCATGAGCATCTGGGACAAGGCCGATGTGATCAAGGTGAGCGACGAGGAGCTCAGTTTCCTCGTTCAAACCGACGTCATTGATGATGCCGCTGCAATGTCTCTGTACCACGACAAGCTCAAGCTCCTTTTGGTCACCCTCGGAGCCAAGGGATGTAGATACTATACCAAGGTACTATATACTATATACTCCTACTAAGTACTACTCCCTCCGTTCCATAGTAATAGAGTCATTTTGCCATTTTGTCATTTTGGTACGTTCCATAGTAATAGAGTCATTTCCATTTTTAGTAAAAGTTAACACATTTTTCCACACCTACTTTACTCTCTCTTACTTTTTTCTCACTTCATCTCTCTACTTTTGCATTTTCCACTTTATTCTCTCTTTACTTAACTCACCTAACACAATTTTTCTTAATCTCCGTACCGAAAAGTTTTGCCTCCATTACTATGGAACGGAGGGAGTACTACTATAGACAAAAAAATTAGATTAAATAAATTATTTACTAATAATTTTACTTTGGTGATTAATTTGGCAGAATTTTCGTGGAACAATAGATGGTTTTCGGGTTGATACCGTTGACACGACCGGCGCTGGTGATTCTTACGTGGGAGCTCTCCTGTGTAAGATTGTTGACGACCAGTCTATTATTGAGGTATAATACATTTACTAAAATATAACTATATGTATTAAAATGTATATTAATTATTGAATAATTTGATTTTAGGATGAAGAGAAGTTGAAGAAGGTGTTGGCTTATGCAAATGCGTGTGGAGCAATTACCACTACTAAGAAGGGAGCTATCCCAGCTCTTCCTACTCCATCTCAAGTTCGTGATCTCATGAACTAGATTTTTGTTTTAGTATTAGTTACCTCTTTTAGTTAATTAGTCTTTTGGATTTACTTCCAGTTTCCGTACAGTCTTTTGAAATTTTCTTTTTGCTAGGGTTTTATTTCTGGTTTAGAACAAAGTTCATGTGTTGGATTCTTCTTTAGTCATTGGTGTTTATTTCAGTTTTGGATCTACTTCGATTTAGTTTATTAGGCCATCCGCAACGCTGTCTCTTATCCGTCTCTTAACCGTCTCATCTCTTAACTATTCATGGGCCCCACTGTACTTTTCAGCTCATCTCTTAACTAAGAGACAACACCTGCATCCCTCCATCTCTTAACCATCTCTTAACTATTCATTCAATTTCATTTTTTAATTTTTATTTCCAACAAATTCAATTAATAAAAACACACTTAATTAAATAAAATAAAATCACAATTTAAAGGCCTAAAAAATTATAAAATACATAATTATAAAATACATAATTAAAAAATAATATAATTAAATAAAATAAAAATTACAATTTAAAGGCCTAAAAAATTTAGAAATGCATGACTAAAAAATACATAATTAAAAATACATATTTAAATATTAAAATTTACAATTTTTTTTTTCGAATTTTCAATTTTTTTTAAAAAAAAATAAATTTATGACGTCATAATTCCGACGCCCACTCGCGGGCCGGCTAGTGGGCGTCACGCCATCGCTTAGCGCGCGCCACGTGGCCGCGCGCGTCGTCTCGCCAACTCGAGGCCGGCCTCTTCCGAACGCGTCGGGCGTCGAGACATCTCGTCTCGTCGAGACGAGACGGGAGCCGCAACGCTGTCTCGATGCCATCTCGTCTCGTCGAGACGAGACCGAGACCGCAACGAGGCAGCGTTGCGGATGCTCTTAGCGTTTCAACGACTAATATGGTATTATATGGGACATAAATACATAATTTATTTGAATGAATTAACTGACCATCTCGTTTTCCAGTATTAAAATTAATCCTTTATTTTATTGATTCACTAAAAATGTATAAGGAATTCTTTTTTAGTCTATTAAGAAATTAACTTGTATTTATAAATATACCATGTATATTTTTAAAAAAGAGGGAGCATCTTTTTAGGTTCATGAACTTTGAAAATATTATTTTAGGTCCGTGAACTTTGAAAATATTATTTTAGGTCTGTCAACTACAAGTTAATATCATTTGAGTTACTTTCAACTTTTTCTGGATGAAAATGCCCTTAAGGCCTTCAAAGGGCAATTTGGACAATTCTTTCGCCACTCATCTTGCATCAAAGACCTAGATTTCAACAAATTTTTTTACTATTTTTTTTAATTATTAGATGACCAATTATTCAGGGATAGTGAACTGTGACTTGATACTTTATTTTATTTTTTCAATCTAAACTGCATTTTAGGAATTTACTATAGGTGATTCATGAATTATATTTAGTTTATTTGTTTTGAAATTAGATAGCTATTAATTTGGATTGTCATTCGGAGTATTAATTATATGAAGAATGGAGATCAATTACCGTCTAAATTGGATTTAAATATAAAAATTTGCCGTTAAAAATTGTTGGACTCCAGGTCGGTGTCTGCCGCAAGATGAGTGGCGAAAAAATTGTCCAAATTGCACTATGAATGCCTTAAAGGCATTTTCGTCCGGAGAAAAGTTCAAAATACCTCAAATGATATTTACTTATAGTTGATGAACCTAATATGATATTTTTAAAATTCACGAACCTAAAATGATATTTTGACAAAGTTCATGAACCTAAAAAAATGTTACCTCTTAAAAATAAGTTCCATTCTTGGGGAGTCCCTTAAAATTAAGGGACACAAAACGTTCCAAAAATACAAAACATTAAAGTGTAGCGTTTACTTACGCTTTCAACTTCGGTTATATATTATTTAAAACTTTCTATTGTGTCTCTAATTTTGTCTCCAATAAGTTTCTTTAAATAATTATTCTTGAGTATAATATATATAGTATGTCCGAGTAAATAATTAACAAGTAGCATTTCACAAACAAATTATTCCTATATCAGTTTTTATGGATGCTCTCTTACTCGATAAAGTGGGATTCCCCATGGGCCATGGTAGTTAATAAACATACTTAAATGAAGATTAGTTGATGACAGCGAGAGAAAAAAAGAATAGAAAAATATAGTAACAATCTAATATCGACATTTTTTCTTTTACAAAGATTAACAACTTAATCAATAAGTTATATTATATCCCAGATTTTATCTTAATATATATAACCAGCATGGATTAATTAAGTATACCTATTACCGAGGAAAATTACAAGGCGATAAATTATAATTAAGGACGATAAATTATAATTAAGGATTATTATAGTATTTCAAGTAGACAAAAGTAAAAGACGAAACGCAAAAACAATACTGGGACTAGTCGAACTTTGTTAGAAGAACAACTTTCATCCAATTAAATAGTAACACACATTTGAAGCAAGAACAATGAGTCAATGTCCATAGAGTTTTATTCGATTTGAAGTACATGACATACTAAAGCTCATTTTGTATAGTATCTTCATGCTAAAATTAATTCATATCTCCTTGAAACGATTAGGATTGCTGAATTATTTGCTGAAAATAAAAATAGTCAATTATGGATATTGTCTCCCAACTGTAAACGCTCCTTAATTAAGTGGTTTAGTTATTACTTTAATTTGCAGTAAATGTGAAAGATTGAGGTATATCAATCATAATCGCTCCATTTCCCCTACTATATAACCAAATTGTGGTGTAACATTATAGAATAAACTTTGTTGATTGATAAATAAAACAAGATGCTGTCATGGACCACAAAAATGCAGAATAACTTGAAGAATTACAATGAGTTGAGAAAGGTATATAGAATCAAATTTTTTCCACACGTATACTTAATGAAAGCCGATAGATTCTCGTAAGTAGCTTACAAGTTATTCATATTCCTAATTTTGAGTATACAATGTTAAAATAAATATTATAGCTCTATTAATTATTTATAACATAAACATATCCAATTTGGTACTCTTACTTTTTAATCTGAAATTCATATGCACACATATATCTATAGTACTACAATATATATATGAGCCCCTCTATAGCTAATTTTGACATACAAATACACATTTTGTTGGTGCATTTGCATTCATATCCGCGATGACTAACAGCGGCCTTATCGTGAGCTTCGGCGAGATGTTGATCGACATGGTGCCCACAGTGACTGGAGTGTCTCTCGCGGAGGCGCCGGCGTTCGTGAAGGCACCGGGAGGCGCGCCGGCTAACGTGGCCATAGCCGCGGCGAGGCTGGGCGGGAACACGGCCTTCGTGGGGAAGCTAGGCGACGACGAGTTCGGGCTGATGCTCGCCGGAATACTGAAAGAGAACGGCGTCTCCACCGAAGGCGTCTGCTTCGACAAGGTCGCGAGGACCGCGCTGGCCTTCGTGACCCTACGCGCCGATGGGGAGCGTGAGTTCATGTTCTATAGAAATCCTAGCGCCGACATGCTTCTAACTCCACCCCAACTAAATCTCCCACTTATTAAATCTGTAAGTATGTTCGTCCATCAAATTTGGTCTCTGTATATTTCTTTTTTACTTTATCAATTTTGCATTGGAACCGGGTGGGACTCTATACAGGCGAAGATATTCCATTTTGGATCCATAAGCCTGATTGGGGAGCCATGTAGATCGGCACATCTGAAAGCGATGGCGGAGGCGAAGGCCGCTGGAGCGCTGCTTTCGTACGACCCGAACCTGCGGCTGCCGCTGTGGCCGTCGGCGGAGGAGGCTCGGGAAGGGATGCTGAGTGTGTGGGACAAGGCTGATGTGATAAAGATGAGTGATGATGAGCTGTGCTTCCTCACACACAACTCCAGCCTCGATGATGAATCTGCATTGTCGCTTTGGCGCCCCAACTTGAAGCTTCTTCTTCTCACTCTTGGGAAAAAGGGATGTCGATACTACACCAAGGTGAGGTGATATGCCGGTTGCATTTGATTACATGTTATGTTATTTTGTTTCAACTTTTAATCAAGTTGATGGTGGTGCAGAATTTCAAGGGAGCAGTGGAAGGTTATAGTCTAAAGAGGGTGGACACAACTGGAGCGGGCGATGCATTTATGGGAGCCCTCCTACGTAAGATCGTGGATGATCTTTCCATCATCGAGGTCAAATTCCAATTCAAATGATCTGTCTGTTTAGGGTAGATAACTTTGTTATTTTACAGTAATAGTATGATCTAAATTGTGTATTCTTATCGTGTTTTATCTATCGTATTAAACGGTTAAATTATGGACAGGATGAGGAGAGGCTGAGAGAGGTGGTTCGGTATGCAAGTGCATGCGGAGCGATCACGACAACCAAGAAGGGAGCCATCCCTGCTCTTCCTACTCACTCTCAAGTCCTCACTCTTCTCAACCAAGATCATAACAAGAAAAACCTTTTCGGCTTTTCAAACTGTTTTCCCTTCGCCAACAAAGACAACTAACCAATGATCTACTATTGTATTATTTTCTAATTCAATATTTTATGTGCGTCTGAAATTTATCAAATTGTAAGTCTTGCTGTGTATTCATCTGCCATGCATCTTCTAATTCAATAAACTCGCATCAATTGTATGATTGAGCAGGGTGTGACACCCGATATATACTATATACAGAGTACGGAGGGATCATAATTCATAACCTTAATTTCGTCATTACAATTCATTCTATATGAATTTCAACATTCATTTTAGCAGCATCAAATCTAATTTTTTCGATCGTAAGATCATTTGTAAAGGAAAGAGCTCATGCATATTCGCCTCTACAAAAAAGTTGATATACTTTCTTTAAAAATGGTAAATTCCAATGGTTAAGAAGGTGAATTGAAAAAAAGTGTACAAAAACAATTAGCATATTTACCTTTTGTTTGGAGAAGATGTAGATAACTAAATATACTTCTTCAAAACTAAAGAAGATATAATACCTTCTTAATTACTATTTTCATTGGAGAAATAATTTTTTCAAAAAATAGGAAAATATGTGTATATATTTCTCTTTATCATTATATTTGCATACTTCTTTCCCTAGATATGCTCTAAGTTGTTGATATTGGGACCGTCATCCACAATCCAAATTCTCTAGACTTTGGAATCTAATGCTATACGGTCCTAATTAAATATCACATATTTCATTATTTGAATGATCCTCAATAAATGTCTCATTTCACTTTTACTATTTTTGGTAAGTGCATACTGCATATCTCTAACTCATTATACTCATAAATTATAAAACTAATATTGTATATAAAAGTGGAGTCCATATTCTACTAACTTTTCTATTACTTTCCTTTATAAATTTTCTATTACTTCAAACAATTTTTTAAAACATGCACCGATTAAATATGTGATATTTAGTGGGAGTCGGAGGGAGGGAGTATATTAAATTGACGCTGAATTGGGAAACTGATTGGAGGGTATTCATATGTAGGTGCTCTCAATTCCAACGAACAACAGTGTTTTGGTTGAAATTTTGGCAACAAGAAATCAAAATTGATTAATTATTTTTTCTTTAAATAGAACTTTTACCAATAATTTAGATTATATAGTTTGTGTATGAATTTATAAGTTGGCATGATTTAATAAAGTTTAAAATTTGAAGTAAAAATATACTCTCCCTTGGTTCCAATATTCACGGCGTATTTATTTTAAATACCAATATTTAAAATAATTATGTGAATAATAAATAAATTTATAAGGAATTGGAGTTATAGAAGTTGTGTTGTCGCATGTCCCTCTGATCCTGTGGGCCCCGGAGCAAGTAGAAACCCCCCAAATAGATATGCCCATAATTTCGCTCGCTGATTTTACCTTCGAATTAGGGGATCTCGATCACTGTACTCAATGTTTTGATTTCTATTCTATTCATTCAGGATCGTGGCTCTGCTTGATGCTACTCTATTTGAATTTCGGTGAGATTGGGCTTCCGTTATTTGGTTTAAATTTAATTGAACTGAATTTGTGAAATCTTAAAGTCGAATTCTGTTTGTTTATCCCCACAGTCGTCGATTCATCAAATGCTTCGCCCTCAAAGATTGGTGTTTTTTTAAGCATATGAATCAGTTGCTATAGAGAAGTTCAATTTGGTGTAGATGGGGAAACCCTTAATCTATGAGATTTGCGAAAAACCAGCAACGAGTTGTATGATTGCGATATGCAGTTTGATTTGGTTCTATATTCAGAAAAAGGGGATTGGGTATTCACATGTGGGGTTGAACTACGACACTGCATTGGAGGGCCATCATTGGCGGATAATCACATCTGCATTCTCTCATATTAGCATCCTTCATCTTGTTTTCAATATGAGTGCACTCTGGAGTTTGGGGGTTATAGAGCAGTTAGGGCATTTAGGGCTTGGTGTCGAATACTATCTTCATTACACGATGTTGCTGGTTGTGCTCTCGGGGCTGCTAGTTCTCGGTATATACCACATTTTGATCAATAAGTTCAAGATTGATTACTTCCGGAGAGTGACTGCTGTTGGATACTCCTGTGTTGTTTTTGGGTGGATGACTATACTGTCGACAAAGCAGCCCTCTTCGAAGCTGGAGCTTTTCGGGTTCCTCTCCCTTCCTATCAGTTTTGCACCTTTTGAGTCCCTCATCTTCACGTCTATAATTGTGCCACAAGCAAGTTTTATTGGTCATTTATCTGGGATCATTGTTGGGTACGCCATTGCCTGGGGCGTGATACATGGGATGACCAACTACTGGGCTGTATCGATGTTGGGATGGATTGTTCTTGTTTTCGTTTTTAGTTTGAAAAAGTCCGGTAAGTACAATTTCAGCTTTCTCAAGATTGAATCCGTGGAAGATTCTTCCTTACCATCTGTGCGGTTTCTCTCTTCTGGAAATGGTAGAACCCTGCAGATGAGTGCCTCTGATGGTGTTTTGAATCTTGTGTAGCTTTATAAAGAAATAGGTTCTGAATGTGCAACTATAAGGATGTCTCAGAATATTGGATTAAGAATAAGCTTTCTTTGGCATGCTGTTTCTTGATGTTGTATCGAAAAGCAGCACTTATTTCTTGGATCTTAGCCGTCATATTCATGTATCAAGGTTTTCTCTCCTCTTGCTAGTAACAGATAGGATTTGAACTGGATTATTATGTAGTAGTATCATATTAGTGGTGACTATTGGGATGGGTAAAAAGATATTGATTGAATTTTATGCTGTACAGATATCAAGCACATATTTTGCATGTGAAGTACCTGTACCTATTTTTTCTTTTAGAATAGATTGAGTAGTAACCCTTACAAATGAGCTTTTATGATATAATGAAACATGGTAGAAGATAATATTCTGCTACATCAGAATCTGCCTTGATGTGATTAATACTACTTGTTTTAGGTGGTTTTTGACTTTGTTTAGAGTTGTATGCTCACTTTCTTAAATCAACTATATTCATAGGTTGTCTCCGGCGGCGCCCTTCCCATTCGCCCCTCCCACGCGCCCTTCCCATGCCACGTCAGCACTAGCCCCTCCCATTCCACTGCCACATCACTAGCCCTTCCCACTGCACTAGCCCTTCCCACTCGCCCCTCCCACTCGCCCTTCCCACAATTAAATTAATTCACAATTAAAATTTAAATTCACGGAAGACATAATCCGACAAAAATACGAACGGGAAATACGAATATTTCATTAAAAAAAAAAACATACATAATTCGAAAAAAAAAATTACATAGTAGAAAAAAAAAACATACATCATGCGAAAAAAAAAAAAAACAACCACATCAGTGTCCACCCCTCCGCGTCCAAACCTCTTCGATGATATCCTCCTGAAGTCGAATATGGGCATTTATTTGCCGCATGTCGGTAAATGCGCGCAACCGCTCAACCTCTCCATGAGGTACACCCATGTTCACATTCGCGGTGGCCACGCCGTGGCTGGGTCCGGCACCCGTGTCATCTTCGCTGTTCCACTGAGTCAATTCGTCACCTTCACTTTCGACAATCATGTTGTGCAGAATGATACACGCGTACATGATGTCGCCGATGTTGGGGATATACCACTGCCGTGCCGGACCCCTCACCATCGCCCATCGATTCTGGAGCGCACCAAATGCGCGCTCAACATCCTTGCGCGCTGCCTCTTGCCGGGTCGCAAAGTAGCTCTTCTTTGGCCCGACCGGATGCTTGATCGACTTCACAAAGACGGGCCAGCTTGGGTATATCCCATCCGCCAAATAGTATTCCATGTTGTGCTGGTTGCCGTTGGCGATGAAACTGATGGCGGGACCAACGCCATTGCACTGATCGTTGAACAGGGGCGACGACTGGAGGACGTTGATGTCGTTGTTCGACCCGGCTACTCCAAAATAAGCATGCCATATCCACAGCCGGTAGTCAGCTACAGCTTCAAGGATCATCGTGGGATGCTTGGCTTTGAAGCCGGAAGTGTGTATCCCCTTCCAGGCGGCGGGGCAGTTCCTCCACTCCCAATGCATACAATCGATGCTGCCCAACATCCCAGGGAACCCGTGCACCGACCCGTGCATATTAATCAGCCGCTGGCAGTCTTCGGGGCTCGGACGTCGAAGATACTGATCCCCGAATATCGCTCTAACGCCCGCGCAAAACTCCAACAGACACTGGACGGCGGAAGATTCCCCAATGTGGAGGTACTCGTCGAACATGTCGGCCGGCCCTCCGTACGCCAGTTGCCTGATTGCGGCCGTACACTTCTGTATTGGCGTGTGTCCGGGTTTGCCAGCCGCATCCTCCCTGATCCTGAAAAACTCGTACCTCCTCTCTAATGCACCAACGATATGCATAAACAGAGGACGATGCATCCGAAAACGTCGGCGGAATAAGGCATCCCCAAAACGCGGCTCTGGAGCAAAGTAGTCCTCATACAACCGCTGATGTGCAGCAATGTGGTCCCGGGGTACATGCCGTCGGCGATGGATTGGCCGAGGCACGGCCGCCGCCGCCGCTGCTGCCTCTGCCGGATCCGTCGATCAATCGCCGCTTGCACAGCGAGATCCAATTCATCATCGCTAAAGCCATCACTATCACTAGCGCCTCCGCCACTACCACCCGCACGACTACTCGCCATTACAGATAATTGAAAAAAGAGGTTTAGAGAGAGAAACTTGTCAACACAAGTGGTGTGAATGAAATGACGTTGGAGGAGCCCTATTTATAGAGTTTAAAAAAAAAAAAAAAAAAAAAAAATGTCGGACGTCCGAGTTGGGACGGGCGACCTTCGCCACAGTGGCGCCCGTCCCACTCGCCCGTCGACGGGAGGGGCGAGCTCGTCGCAGGGGCACCCGGGACGGGCGTGGGCGCCCTTCCCGCCCACTATGGCGCCCGTCGGGTCGCCCGTCCCCGACGGGCGAACGGGAAGGACGCCGTAGAAGATAACCTTAGACGCCAAATCACTGCAAACACCAGTAATCAATCTTGAAGTTCATAATAAAAAATATTCAATCTGGACGAGTATACGTTATATATAAGAGCATCCACAATTGAGAGGAGGATGCGACAGACGATGCATCCTCCGCCCCTTAGTCCACCACTGCAGCACCACGGACTATGCATATTTTATCCTCCGCGCCTTATGCATCGTCCGCGGACTATGACACGGTGGATGCATCCTCCGGCCTATCCTCCGCCTCTTAGTCCGCCATTGCAGGCGGTACGGACTATAGGGCGGAGGATGCACACATTTTATTTTTTTTTGTATTTTCTTCTATATATATCACCAATTTTTTTTCTTCATTTCACACCTTTCAGTCCACTCTCTTCCTCATCTCAATTTCTCTCTAAATTCAATAATGAATTCCGACAATTTTTCATTTTTGCAAGCACAAAAAATAAAAAATAAAAAATAAATATTGACAATATGATTTGTTTTAATTTATAGTGTTTTTATATTTATTCTTGCTAATTGATATGTTTGCAAACATAAAAAATAAATATTGTAGTGTTTAAATATTCAAAAATAAATAAAATACTTAGGGCGGGGCTTATGGCGAGCTATAGTCCGCCTCATTGCAGGTGGAATAGGCGAAGGATAAAATGTTGATGTGGCAGCGCATAGGGCAAGGCTTAGGGCGTCGCATCCTCCGCCCCATTGTGAATGCCCTAACTACTACTATATATGACAACAGTTCGGATAATATTTGATCATTCTAACATATTTCTAAAAAAAAAGCGTCTATTGAAAAGTCATGCATTATTCATAACTCATACCAACTTTATTCCATGAGTTTATCTACATATAATTGTTTTATTACTGATTTTGTCTATACATGTATTATTATTTTATTTTTTTTCCTTTTCTATGAATAATAAAAATACTAGGACTAAGTGAGTTATGGCATGTTTAGTAAGAGTGATAACTCATATAGGGATAGAAATCCATGAATAAATTTTTTGTTCATGGATTTCCATCCCTAGATGAGTTATCACTTTGTTCATGGATTTTCATATTATCGTCCCTACCAAACATGACATTAGTGTACTATTTATATTTTTGTAGGCTGAGATCTAGAATCAGCAATCTCATCTATGAGTGCCAAAGAAGAAATTCAAGAAATGATGAATGAGGTCGATATTGATCGTGATGGATTCATTGATCTTCAAGGCTCCGTTCGTTATCATGAAATTGGACATGCAGAATTAGAATTGGAGTTTCCAAATCCAATGTTCGATACCACAAAGTATTTGGATTTAGAATTGAATTACAATTCCAATTCCTCTCAATTTCATAATTTAAATTCCATATGCGAAGTAGATAATTGGAATTTCAAGTAATAATAAAATTGCACGTTCACGCACAACACACGCATTTACACACACTTGCACAAACAACACACTTGCGCACTCAGTCACGCACCTACACCTACACAAACAACACATACTTGCACACACAGTCACACACCTACACCTACACACACACACATACCCATACTGACACCTGCACACACACACCACACATAATTAGGGGTGGGTCGATACGATATATCGTATCGAAAACGTTGTATCGTGTATCGTATCGAAAATATCGATATGAAAGAATTTCATATCGTTATCGTATCGAAAGTTTCGATATATCGAATTTCGATATATCGAACTTTCGATATAAAAAAATTTCATATCGTTATCGTATCGATATTTCGATATATCGTATCGAAATTCGATATATCGTTAAATATCGATATATATCGAAAATTTCGATATATATCGATATATATCGATACGATAACGATATATATCGAAAATATCGATATATCGAAAATTTTCGATATATATCGTATTTTCGATATAAAACGATATATCGCGATATAAGGAAATTCATATCGTTATCGTATCGAAAACTTACGATACGATATCGTATCGTATCGAAAATTACGATATATCGAAAATTCGATAATTTTTCGATATTTTTCAATACGATACGAGCGATATATCATTTTTTCGATATTTTTCCCCAGCCCTACACATAATCACACACCCCTGCACCTACACACACACAACACACACCCTGCAAATACACATAGCAGCCCACACACACTATATAATTTTTTTGAATTCAAATTCTTATCAATTATCAATTATCAATTAATTCAATTCTTTCAAATTCAATTCTGCAGAATTCTAATTCCAATTCAATTCTAATTCCGTGTACTGAACGAACCCCAAGAGTTTTTAATTATTATGGAGCCAAAATGAAGGTAAAGTAGCATTTATAGTACTCCATTTAGGTTAAAAGTTTCAGAAATTTGATGTACTAGTTTAGTTTGATGATCTAATAGGAAGATGTAGATGAAGAGGCTAAAACAAGCCTTCACATTTTTCAACTGCGAAAAGATGGATTTATATCGTTTATTGAGGTGAACGCAGACATATCTTCATATACGAACTATACCTTAAAATATCTATCATGGCCCGTTTCGAACAGTTGAAAGATGCGTTGATGAATTTGGGAGTAGTGGGTGATGAAGAAGTAGAAGAAATGATTAAAGAAGTTGGTCTAGACAGAGATGGACAAGTCAGCTACAAAGAAATTGCAAGGATGATGATGGCTTCAATCAGTTGATACTATTTAATTAAATCATCAAAATTGCGTTTTAATAATAGGATGAAGAAAGATGATTTTGCATCACAAAACATTTGTTCACATTTATTTAGATCAGTTTAAATGCAGCAAAACAGCCTTACAATAATTTGATCTCAAGTCTTAACACAGCACAGCTAATAAGGTTCCAACTTGAATCACTAAAACTAATGTAGGATAAAGAAGCATCATTCTATCACACTACAAGCACACATGAATCTATTTAGAAATCACAATGTCAATTCTCAAGACTGATGGAGATGCATGGTGGCGTACGGTGTCAGGATGTGAAGATACCTGCACCGAAATAAAAAGAAAAAAACGATGAGAAGCATAGCATCTGATAACGGATTTACCAATCAGTTAAGACTCCTAGCTTGTATGAGATGCACAACAAAGAGAGCGTTGAGAATCAAACACATTTGATCTCCTTCACTCTCGAGTGTGAGCTTCATACCTGTCTTGAATCATGTTTGTGGTTTCCATAAGGTTGTAATTGTGAGCCCAGTATCTTGTTAAGTTTCAAAGCAAGAAAAGTAAATGTTTTGTTAACATTCTTATTTGTATATGTTAATCAATAGTAACTGTTGATGCACTTCAGCAAATAATTAGCAGGAATGAAAAAATTTACCACCCCATTGCTACCATTTCCATGTACCAAAGAAAAGCACAATTCAGCTTCTTTCTCTTTATTTGGTTAAAAATATGCAGATTAGGCTTTCCAGAATACTTTTGTGTACACATATATGAAGTTAAACTATTTGCAAAGAAAAGATTAAACCACGGCTCTGTTTGCAAAAGCTCTAACAAATCCATATTAAAAAACTTCAAGGAGTAACAGTCGCAAGAAGTGCCATGCTTGTTTTAGAATTTAAATAGTATCAACAAAATAGAAACAGATGTAACCCCAAAATGGGGTCGAAGAATACAGATGAATCTACAGATTAAATTGTGTCTGGTAGCTTCAAATTGTAGAACATAGCAATTAAATGCCATAAACACGCAGCATGATTTTGCATACCTTTTGGGGGTTCAAACAAACATGTATTACAACAATCAATCAACCACGGAAAGCCACTGAACAAACAAACTGGATATTGGATCCATAAGAAAACCAGAAAGACTACAACGCAAGACACCAACAAACTTTTATAGGTCTAGTGGTCTACCATGGTGAACCAGTCCCAGGAAGATATAGAGAGGTTTGTTTTATTTAATCCTCTTTAAATGTGGGAACTATCAGGCATCCAACAGAGTCTTACTTCGGCCGTAGACATGTTACACAAACACAAGTCATCTATTCCCTTCATAATGCAAAATGTTTTAGATTAAGTTTGTATATATGCTCTTCCTCATGAGCATGATGGATATCTCAACGTTCTAAATAGGGGAATCAAGTTCTTAACCAGTCAAGAAAAACTATTTTCTTCAAAATTCAATTTTCTTCTTCTGTATTACTATATGTCAAGATAAGTAGCAAACGCAATAAACACACAAAGACCACATTTAATTGCTCGAGAAAACAGTGATAGATCAACTACGAAAGCCAACAAATTATGCATTCTATGATTCAGGTTCACTACTTTAGGCCAAATTTCACAACAGACCTCATTCAATTGCTCAATAAAATGGAGATAGATTTTATCCAGTCCATGATTTAGGTTCACCAAATAACACAACAGAACAGCGTTGATACTGAAGGAATAATATTGTATAATTACCGAGGAATCAGGCATCGCGGGAAGGGATCATTCCAGCTTTCCTAGCATAAGCAAAGATCCCACCGGCCTCGATGACAGGGCCAGCATCCCCAATCGGCTTCAGCTTATACTCTTTCCCCGTAGTATGATTGATCAGCTTACTCTCCCCAAGCTCAATCGTCACCACATCCCCAGTCGTACACTCCTCGCACAACCTCCCCTCCGATTCCAGCGGATAAATCTCCCCAGTAGCAACCGAATTCCTAAAGAAAATCCTCGCATACGACTCCGCCACCACCGCCGCCACGCCGGCCGCCCCCAGCGCCACGGGAGCGTGCTCGCGGGACGAGCCGCAGCCGAAGTTATCGCCGCCGATCACGATCGAGTACTTGGTTTTGGTGGCCCCGGGCTCGACGAATCGGGATTCGTATGTGGAGGGGAGGCCGATTAGGGCGTAGGAGCCGAGCTTCTCGTACTCGTCGGGGTTGGAGGGGACGAGGGTGAGGTACTCGGCGGGGATGATTTGGTCGGTGTCGATGTTGTCGCCGACGACGTAGCACAGGCCGTGGAATGTGTTGGTAGGGTTTGCGGCGG